>NC_045430.1:39144069-39204106 GCF_902635505.1 Sarcophilus harrisii
TTCTAATTTGAGGTAAAGGATGGGGATTCCATATTAAGTATTGTGCCTTATTTCTTCTTGCAACTGTCTTATAGTTTCCTTCCTTGTCTCTCTTAATTAGATCAATTTTGCTTTGCTGGGGGGGGGAGCCAAGATGGCGGAGAAGACACAAACTTTCAAGCTCTTCTACCCTTTATCAATATTATATCGAGCCTCAAAAAGCTTGACTGCCAATTGTAAAGATAAGAAGTAGAAAACCCACCGCCAAAGAAAATCTGCAGTCTCCCAAAAAAGGTTGGTTCCGGGGCCAGGGGAGATCAGGCAGACGGGGAGAGAAATTGTTCGAGGAGAGTCTCAAACAAAGTGAAAGCACAGATTCAGCAAAGGCCCAGCCCCAACCCCAGTAAGGGCTTTTCCTTGGGAGGGATCCTGCAGGCAGGAGGATGCAGCCGGGTTAGCCTAATCTGCAGTGGGGGCCTGGCTTGCCATGAGTTTTACAGGGCGATTTGATGGACAGAACTGGGGCAGAGTTCAGGGGGTCTGGGGTCTGCGGTCACCACCACAGTCCCACAAGAGGCTCCAGCCTGGGGCAGTGACACTTTCACCCCTTGTTTAGCCTGGGCAACGTCCACCCAGCCCAACTGGGCACTTTGATAGCTGGCCAATGCTGAATCAACTTTGTTGGGGGAAGGAAAACTCCATTCAGAGATCCCAAACCTCAGAGCTGGAAATGTTTACCTTTCCCTGCCTGAGAGGAAGCTGGAACCCCTTGCCTAGAGAATACCCTAAAGGCTTTAAACATGAATAAAAAGAAGAAAAGAACTATCCAAGCTTTATGAGAAAAGAGCAGGTCACAAACCTGAAGAGACCTCAAACAGCAAAATGTCCTCCTTACATGATGTTTCCCAAAGAAGAGACATTGTCTCAAAAGAGAGTTACAAGATAAATGGGAAAGGAAAGAGAAGCCTTCAAGAGGCAACAACTTAAAAAATTAAAAAGAAAAAAAACTTCAGGAAAAAGAATTGGAATTGATAAAAAAAGAACCTCAAGAAAGTAGGATTTGGAATTGAAAAGAAAAGAAACCAAGAGGTAGGATCTGTGAATTGGAAAAGAAAATAATTCACTAAAAAAATTAATGAAATGGAAAAAAATTACAGACCAAAACAATACATTTAAAAACTAATTAATATAAGAAAGAAGTAAAAAGCTAATGAAGAAAAAATTTTAAAATTAGAACTGAACAAATAGAAACTAATGATTCATTGAGACAGCAAGAACAGCAACAAAACAAAAAAAAATGAAAACTGAAAAAAACTATGAATTATCTATTCAAACGAAGACTTGGAAAAATAGATCTAGCAGAATAACTGAGGATTAGACTTCTGCAAGAAAAAGAGCCTAGATACTATTTTACAAGAAATCATCAAAGAGAACTGCCCAGATGGGAGAATCAGAAGGAAAAAAGGCATTGAAAGTTTCCCCCTTCTAAAGAAACCCTAAAAAAAACCCCAAAATATTGAAAAATTTCAGAACTACGATTAAGGAAAAAATTTTACAAGCAGCCAAAAAACCAAAATCGAGGTGCCACAATAAATCACCCAAGATCTGGCTGCCCTACATTAAAGAAAGAAGGGCCTGGAATATGATATTGAAAGGACAAAACTTGGGATGGGCCAAGAATAAACACCCATAAGTGAGCATTTTCTTCCAGGGAAGATGGAATTTAATGAAAAAATGAATTCCATTTGTTTCAAGAAAACCAGAACTAAACAAAAATTTGATTCTAAGATAAACCAAAGAGATGAAAAGGTTAACCTTGAGAATTGTATTTCTGTTGAATATAAAAAATAATGTATAATTTGATTTATGATATAAATAAAAAGGGAAGTAGATATGGAAAAGGGATGATGGCAGAATAAGGTGGGAAGGAGGGATAAAAGAGGGAAACCATCCCACAAAGAGGCAAGGAAGCTTATATATCTGAGGGAATTTAGAAAGGGGTAGGAAATTTGGGTGAATCTTACTCACGAGGGCTTTCAAAGAAAAAAAACATTTTTTAGAGAAAATTTTCTCTGCCCCATTAAAAAAACGGGGAGGGAAAAGGGAAAAGAGTAATAAGGGAAGAAGGGGAAAGACTCAAAGGGGAGGGAGGGATTAAAGAGGATAAAATCGTGGTACCAAGGGGCCATAAGTTTAAAAAGGGGAAAGAGGGTTGGGGAGGAAGAAAAGCAAATCTGGGATTATTAGGATGGCAGGAAAACAGATTTAGTAACTAACTGAAATGTGAAATGAACCCCTAAAAGAGGAGGAAGAAGAGACTGGATCAAAAGCGAACCCAAATGGTTTCAAAAACAATTAAAGAGGGAGAACAAAGAAAAGAAAAAGGCTGGAGCAAAATCGATTATGCTTCAGGGAGTCAAAAAGCAGGGTAGCCATCCTTATCTCGATCAACCCAAAAGTAAAATTGATCTAATTAAAAAGAAAGGGAGGAAATACATCCCCAAAGGGTAATAAACAACGAAGCAATATCAAATTAAAAATATGCACCAAGTGGTATGGCACTAACTTCCAAAGGGAAGAAGAGAGTTGCAAAAGAAAAGAAACAAAACTGTAAAGTAGGAGATCCAACCTTGCACCTGAATTAACAACCAAACCACAAAAGAAATAAGAAAGAAATTAAAGAAGTAAAGAATATTGAAAAATTAGTTATGTTGGATCTTAGAAAATTTAATGGAGATAGAAGGAAATATTTCTTCCTGTGGTTCTGGAACCATTCAAAAATTGACCAATTAGGGCATAAAGACCTCAAATTAAAAAGAAAGCAGAAAATAGTAAATGCTTTCTTTTCAGATCATGATGCAATAAAAATACATTGAAAAAAAAGTTAGGGGAAATAGACCAAAAAGTAATGGAAACTAAACAATTCATCTTAAAGAATGATTGGTAACAGCAAATTATAGATAAATTAATAATTTACTAAGATAATGACAATGATGAGACATCATACCAAAAATTTGTGGGATGTAGCCAAAGGGTATTAAGAGGGAATTTTAATCCTTAGAGGTTATTGAATAAAACAGAGAAAGAAAAGATTAATGAATTTTCAAAATAAAAAAACAAAAAGACCAAATTAAAACCCCAATCAAATACAAATTGAAATTTAAAATTAAAAGGAGAAATTAAAAAATTGAAAGTAAGAAAACTATTGAACTAATTTAAAACTAAAGTTGGTTCTATGAAAAAAAAAAATAGATGTTTTGGTAAATCTGATTAGAAAAAAGGAGGAGGAAAAATGAAATTAGTAGTCTTAAAATGAAAAGGAGAACTTTCCACCAATGAAGAGGAAATTAGAGAAATAATGATTATTTTTTTTCTTTAGCCAATAAAGTAACCTAAGTGAAATGGATGACTACCTAAAAATAAAGATTCCCAGACTAAAAGGAGGAAAATTTTTGAATAGTCCATTTAAAAAAGAAATAAACACAAAAAAACTCCTTTAAAAAAAATTCCCAGGATTTATTTAATTGAATTTTACCAAACATTTAAAGAAAATTGGCCCAAGTATATAAATTATTTAAAAATAGGGAATGAAGGAGTCCTACCAAACCCTTCTATGAACAAATGGTCCTGAATAAACCAGGTAGGCTGAAAAACAGAGAAAGAAAATTATAACCAATCTCCCTAATAATATTGATGCTAAAACTTAAATAAGATATTAGCAAAAAGACTACAGAAATCATCCCAAGATAATACACTATGATCAAGTAGATTTATACCAGGAATGCAGGCTGGTTCAATAAGGAAAATATAATATAATTCCATGTTAATAACAAATTAAAAAACCATATGAATTTCAATAGATGGAAAGCATTTGGAAATCCAACACCATTCCTATTAAAAACCTTGAGATAAGGAAAAAATGGACTTTTCCTTAAAATAACGCACATCTATTTAAAAACCATCAGTAAGATATATGTAATGGAGACAAACTGCAACCATTCCAAAATCTGAGGAAAAGGGTCAATTATCAGTTATATTTAATATTGATTAGAAACGCTAGCATAGCAAAAGATGAAAGAGATTAAAGGAATAAGAATAGGCGAGGAAACCAAATTATCACTTTTGGACTAGACCACAGGGTCCTGTCTGCCTTCTTTGTCTAACAGATGACTCATTTTTTTATTTATTGCATTTGTCATTCAGTTGCTCATGGTATTAATCATGATGACTTATATAGGAAGATGAAATTACACATTTAAAATTATGGTTGTGCAAAAAAGCAAATTGAATATCTATTTTCAGAGAGCAGAGAAAGAATAAAAGAACTTTTGGAATTAAATGTTATGGATGAATTGTGGTCTTTCCATTATAATCGTGAATTAAAATATCAAAGTCACAAACAGAAATAACTAGGAGGGGTCAATCACAGAATATAATAATTTGTCAAAGCACCAGAAAACTAATAAATTTATGGTTTTGAACAAAATTGGGGTTATTCACAATTAAGATCTACAAAAGAATGCAAAAATTAATGGCAAAAAAGCAAGATGTTGTGAAAAAGGACTCCAAGCCCCAGGACCAAGACTAGCATACTCATTCTTCATGATAAAAGTTCTGATTTGAAAATGTAATTTTTAAGAAACTTTATATGCAAAGGAAGAAAAAAAATTTCCTCACCTTCTTATTGCTCTAAGCTTTGCCTCAAAACAATGAAGATTTGAAGTTTATGGTGACAGATCAGTTACTTCATAAGTTCAAGTCAATTGAGAGATCACCAGGTTAGCTATTACTACTACACTTGCCTATCAAATAATGAATTTTACCAATTTTTTGATGAATAGAAAATAAGATGGAACAAATAAATGGTAAAAGATGAACATTTGAGGGAAAGCAATCTACATTTTATAATAGTAAATCATTATAATGAACTCTTCTTATATATTTTCCTAATTCTTTTAACCACTTAATAGTCCAATATTGATATATTTATGGATAAACCAAGATTCTGCCTTGTTATTATTGATGACTGTATAATCACAAAATCAATATCTATATTCTGATATCTTTCTAGAACATATTTATGAACAGTTTTTTTTCTACTTTATTTTACTACTACATACTCTTCAAGTGTACTTATATTTAATTGTTTTATAGACTATAACATTTTCTTCATTGATTTCTTCATAAATACCTCCAGTGTAAATTAGATTATTAACATAATTATTTGGACTAGGGATTTTTTAAAAAACTGTTTAAAATGTTTTATGTATTTAACATGATAAAATATAACTCTAGATTTTTAATAAATAGACCTTCCCTTTTCCCCCTTAAATATTTGTCACAGAAATTTCATGTATGTAGCTAGAGATCTATTTTATAAATTAATAAAATATGGAAAAGTGAGGATCAATTTTCACCTGACTAGTAAGAGAAATTTGAAATCTTTTTTGGGAAAATGCCATTTTTAGGTAGTAGTAAGATATACTTAAAATTAAATACTGCTTTTTCTGCCATTGTAAGTTCTCATTTCTTGTATGTGGAAAGGTTTACATAACTCATCTCTTTGTGATATATATAATATACTGCTCATTAGTTAAAAAGTGTTTGATCACTCTTTCCTGTAAGGAAGTCATCTAAGCTTTCTGCTTTCATCACCATTCAAGTAGGAATCAAGAATACCCATTTTCTCACATGATAATGGATAAGTTCATTTTTTAAAAAATCTTATAAATGGAATGAATTATATTCAAGCCTATTCATTAATTTTTTTTCCTGAAGCAATTGGGGGTTTCCCAGGGTCACACATCTAAAAGTTGAGACCAAACAAATTCAGGTCCTCCTGACTAGGCCCCCCTATCCACTGTTCCACCTAGCTGCTGCCCCATCGTTAATTTTTCAAATGACCCGCTATAGGATAAAGTTAACGAAAATGCTCACCCTACTAAGCAGACAAGATTAGAAGAAAGAAAAATGGGAAAATATTTTTTACAGCAAAGGTTCTGATAAAGGCCTCATTTCCAAAATATATAGAGAATTAACTTAATTTATAAAAATCGCCATTCTCCAATTGAAAATGGCGGATATGAAAGACAATTTCAGATGAAGAAATTGAAACTATTTCTAATATAAAAGATGCCAAGCAAAATTAGAGAAATGCAAATTAAGAAACTCTAAGATACCACACACCTGCCGATTGGCTAAGATACAGGAAAAAATAAGATGATTGTTGGAGGGGATGGAAACGAATTACCTTGTTGGTGTAGTTGGAAGAACCAAACCTTCTGGAGGGTAGTTTGAATTTATCCAAAAGTTATACTGGCATACCTTTGATCCAGAGTGATTACTGGGCTTATACCCAAAGAGATTATAAAGAAGGGAAAGGGACCTTAAGGGCAAAAATGTTTGTGGCAGCCCTTTGTAGTTTAGAAACTGGAAACAAGGGATGCCCATTTTGAGAATGGCTGAATTTTGGTATAGAATATTATGGAATATTATTGTTCTGTAAGAAATGACCAACAGGATGATTTCAGAAAGGCCTGAGAACTTACAGAACTGATGCTGAGGAAATGAGGACCAGGAGATCATTATACTTCAACAATAATATATATGAACCAGTTCTGATGGACCTATCCACAGCAATGAATAAGAAATATTTCCAATGGTGCAGTAATGAACTGAATTATACACCCCAGAGAAAGAACCTGGGAGATGACTAAAACCATTAATTGAATTTAAACCCATATTTATGCCCACCTATTTTATTTCTTCAAAGCTAATTGTACAATATTTCAGTCTGACTTTTTGTACAGCAAAATAACGGTTTTATGTATATTATTGTTATCTAATTTATTTTTAAATATTTAACATCTACTGGTTATCCTGCCATCTGGGGAGGGGGGGTAAGAGGTGAAAATGGAAAAGAGGTTTGGAACTGTTAATGCTGTAAAGTTACCATATAAACCTGTAAATAAAAGGCTATTAAATAAAAATTAAAAAAAAAAAAGAAAATGCTCACTCTTCTAGAGTTTAATTTACTGGATTGGGAAGTTGTAAAGTTTTCCCGAGGGTCAAGTTGGAAACTGTTTGGGAAGAGAAAATATTCTAGAAGATGCAGGATCACAGGCATTACCTTTCAAACCTGCGCTCTTGTTTCCTGGTCTCCTTAATTCTTATGACTTTTTCATTATCATTAGTTTGTGATAAGGGAAAACTTTATGAACATTATAAAATTTTGAAAACATTTAAAATGCATTTCCAGAGCTTGGATAAGCAATTTTCAGAGTTCCCAAAGAAATGCTTTTCTGCTGTTTGATCAATCGATCTATCTCTCTAACTATCTTTTTATCTATATTCAATCATAGGGAAGGTTCATTATTTATTTTCCCACATTTAAAATAAGAAATAAACAATTTTGCCAAATATAACATTTTAAAGTATTTAAAAGTTTTCATATAATTTGGAGAAACATATTTAGAATAATATAGAAATCAGAAAATTGAGAGTGTATTTTCTGCTATTTGCTTGCATTTTTGTTTTCCTTCTTAAGTTTTTTTTTTCTTTATAGATCTGGTTTTCTTTATGCAGAAAGATAATGGTATAAATATGTATACATATATTGAATTTAACATATGTAATGGGTTGAATCTGAGTTGATGACCTGAGATCCAAGCACTTAAGGCTAATAACCAATTGGACAATATTAGTATAAGCTTGGAGAAAGAATGGCCCTGCCCACTACTCTGCAGGCTTGATCTGTTGTATAGGAGACTGAGTGGAGGATTTGGAGGGTTGAATGAGAAAGCCAGAGTGACTCCTGGCAGGATTCTTGTCTCAATTCCACTCACTTCATATTGCCATTCCGTTCACCTCCCCAAAGAATAAAGATCAAAGACTTTTGCTGATTCAGACTCTGGCTGATTCTAAAGTATCCAGGGTGCAACCATTATCACAAACATATACTTTAACATATTTAACTTATATTGGACTACCTGCCACATGGGGGAGGGGTCGAGGGGAAGGAGGGGAAAAGTTGTCACAGAAGGTTTTGCAAAGGTAAATGTTGAAAAATTACCCATGCAAATATTTTGTAAATAAAAAGCTCTAAGAAAAAAATGAGAGTGTAGTCTACCTAATTTTTTTTTGATAAAGCGAAAAATTATAACACAAACACTGTTTTTGTTATTTCAGGATAGTAGGTATGTATGTAGTAATTAGATAACCAAGAATAAATCAGTTCTATGCTTTGAAAATATAAAATGGAAATAGAAAAAATAGAAAACATACGAATTTTAAAATTGTTCTACATTATTTTTTAGATTATTTATTTGGATCAATCAATTCTACCTTTTTTATCCATGGAAGATGTACCCAAAACAAATCTGGTATCCGAAGCCTTCTCAAAATTGCTGACTTGGAGTTGAAAGTGTGTATATTGTTCAATTTGTTTGAGATAAATAAATCTAAAATAAAAAATAATACATAATAGGTCTACATCAATCAAGATAAAAATTATATGTGACAAGGCTATGTATATCTCAAATCATAATCAGATTATTCACAATTTTTTTATTGTTTTAAAAAGTTAGAAAAAATTAATATTCAGACTAGACAATAAACATCTTCAGAATGTATTATGAATTGTAGACACCCTATTAATTTAATCTCTATTTTATCAATTAAATTTCATTCCAAGAGTAATTGAAGATTACCTTTGTCAAGGTCACATTGGGGAGAGGTATGATCTTTCCCCAGATCTCCTGACTCCAAATTGAGCATCCTGCAAACTCTCTGTGAATTCTAATATTGACTTTTAACATTTATGATTCTTTTTAATTAGTGCTCATGTGAATGCATCCAAGACATAATGTGATTTTACCTAAAACTAACTTACAATTAATCTTACATTTGAGAGGAGTAAGCAAGAGTTTAAAATAGAAACAAAAACACAAAAAACTACAGTTTCTATAAATGTGCATTATTATTAAATGATATAATTTTTTGTGAAGATGAAATACTAAAATGTTTAGAAAACATTGGACAACCTTAAAAAAAAAAACTATTAAATGGCAACTATTCTCATTATTCTGAAAATTCTAATCTGATTCTGTGACTCTACCTTGTATCCTTTCTCTTGCTTATTTTCTACTGAACTTTAAAGTTCAGTTATAATTTTGCCATTTGATCAATTTCTTCTTAGTACCCTTAAGTATGAAACAGGTAGCAGTCTGTCTGCTAGAGGCTGGATTTTTTTGGGGCTAGGAAGATGCAGTAGCAGAGCTGGAGTTGCAGGGATTTTCCGGACAATTATTATAATATTAACATGAAAGAGATTCACTCTAATTTTATAAGGAAAATTATTTTAGAATAGTTATGTAAAGACAATTAGAATTATGTTACCTAAGAGGATAATTAGAGATACCAACCCTGTCCTTCCCATTTTGTCTTTGATAGTGTGATCAACATTATGTTGAAGAAGAATATTGACCATTTGTGTGAGTTTCAAACTGACAGCAAACATAAGGGTTGTTCTAGAAGAGCAAATAAACAATTTGTCTTTAAAAATTAATAGTAACATTAATCATATTTTTTCTGATTGTTCAATAGCAGAATATCTCAATTCTTTTAATAATACATATGTGGAAATAAACACAAGTGATGGAAAATACTTTGATTGTTCAAGCAAAAATTACAAGTGGATGAAGACCAGACAAAAGATAGAAAGAGCTTTTTGTCCCCTTTTCAATTTTAGTAGGGAATGTCAAATTTAGATATAATAGAAAAAAAAAAAAGAGCACAACATTTTGGGGAAACAGTTAAGGATATTAGGGTTTTATTGGTTGAAGTAAAGTGGAGCATCTTTGAAAATGATTAGAAATAAACTCCAATGTCCCATCACATTGTCGAGGTGACCATTGGTTGCCTAAAGCAAAACCAGAACAAGCTATTTTATGTCTTAACAAACTTTTGAAAGTCTCCAAACATGAACTTTCTTGTTCAAATATTTAAATACTTTCTTGTTTAAATACAAAATACTGTGAGTTAAGAAGAATTAATTATCAAAAAGCTAGCACCAGTTGATTTGAAGAAGCACCATTAACTCACAAAGGCAGATTAAGATTCAGATTGGTTAGGAGCTGCACAAGTAGAAGGAATACCCATACTGATGAAAACACATATCTTCTGAAGTACAGAGCTTATTGTATGCTGGATGATGCATGGGCTTTTTGTCTCAGGTAGAATCGAAGCAATATCAGTAATATCATGGGAAGGTTTGTTTGGTATCCTTTGACTAGTTAGTGATAAGTGATGAACAGCTTGATTCTGTTGAAGGTTCAATTGGTGTAAGGAGAATCCTCACTGGGGAAATCATAGATTGTTTCTAAGATATTATTTTGAAGTATTTATAAACATTTAAACCTTTTTCTCTGATCCTAACTCTCCAATATCAGAAGGAACCATGAAGTATGTTTTGGTGGGAATTAGAGAATTATGAGAGATATTGAAACTGATGGAATTATAAACTCTGGTATCAGTAGTTAATGTAATTATATATCTAAAAAATTTAGGGTTTTTTTTTTCATAAGTTAACATTCAGTCCAGGCAATCAAGATAAGTGAATTAAACAATCACTTTAAGTCTCCCACATTCACCTCCACACAACATAATACAAGTCCTATAACAGTAGAACCATCAATCTGTGAGATGAAGAATCTTGGAAGACTGGCAGGGAAGGTCTCACTTGAATAAAAGGGAAGTGCAGTCCAGAACAGGAAGCATCCCAGCAAACCAACAACCAGCCCCACCTCAGCAAACCAGCAGTAGATCTTGAGTACCAGCTCAGAGATCCAACACCTGGATTCCCCATATATTTTGGCATAACCAGGGGAACAGGCACACTCCAGCTCTGAGAACTGCCACATGCTTCAGCATAGCCCCAGGCAAACTGGCAACCTCCAGAGGCAAGACCTCCATGTGCTTCAGTGTAGCCCTGGGCAAGCAGGTAGACCCTAAACCTATAGGTGCCTAAGCAAACAGGCAGCCACCAGTAGTTTCTGGGAAAATTCACAAACTCTCCAACAGCCTCAGCATAGGGCAGACACAAACACTAGGGCACTGGCTCAGTACCCAGATCCCTAAAGCCTCCAGCAGTATCCAGCCACCCTACCCCATCTTTAAAGAAAAAAGGGCAGGGATTGCAAGCACAGAAAGAACTCCTAGGTGAGCTCAGAAAGGAACTTAAAAATCATATAAGAAAAGTAGAAGAAAAAAATTAGGAAAAGAAATCATAATAAGAACTTTTCATTGGGGTTTCATATGGATGTTTTGAAATTGTTGTCCTTCACTGAGTTTGTATCTTGATCTTCTTCCCACAATAACTTTCTATGATCAGATTCCTTTTGTGGTTCTTTTTGCTCATCTTTTGGCACTGCTGCAGGCAATAGTTCTGGCAGATTGCTTGGTACTGATTGAGGCTATTTTAGGGTGGTTAGTTGGGGTTTCCCCACCCCAACATGGAAGAATGGGGATCCAGCCGGCAGCTGCCTGTTGTTTTAGGCACTTGAAGGTCTGGTGTCTACTTTACTTGGAGGCTACATTGAAAGGAGGAGTGGCCTCTGGAGGCTGCCTGTTTGTCTGGGGCTAAACTGAAGAATGTGACAGTTCTCAAAGCTACAGTCTCTCTGTTGCCCTGACCATACTGAGGTATCTGGGGGAATCCTAGTGTTGGCATTTGCCCATACCACCATACTGGTGATCAGGCTCTACCTATGGCTACTGAGCTGGAGCTTCGCTTTGCTTTCAACTTGACTATCTTCCTTTTATCTTCATTTCCGCTGATATTCCCGTTTCTTTCACAGATTGCTTCTCCCGATCATTTTGATGATTGTACTGTGCCCAGATTTTTTGTGGAGGTGAACATAGGAGAGTTATAAGGATTTCCTACTTATTCCTCTAGCTGGACTCCCAGAGTCATTCAAGATTATTAAGTGTATTCTTGTCAGATCCTAATGCAATAAGACTAAATTCATCAAAGGGCAGTGGAAAAAGAGATTAAAAATTTATTGAAAGAGCAGGGGCGGAGCCAAGATGGCAGAGAAGGCAAACGCGACTTTCAAACTCTTCTCTTACCCTCTTTATCAATATTATATCGAGCCTCAAAAATAGTCTTGACCAAAAAATAAGGTATAACAACTCACCGACAGAAGAAAATCTGCAGTCTCGCCAAAAAGGTTTGTTCCCCTGGGGAGGATCAGATAGACTGGGAGAGAAATTAGGTTCAGAGGAGAGCCCAAATTGAAAGTGAAAGCACAGATCCGGCTACAGCCCCAACCCCAGTACAGGGCTTTTCCTTGGGCAGTTTGGGAACCTGATGTTGGAGGGACACCCAGGTTCCCTTTTAATCTGTGCAGGGGGGCCTGGATTGGGGCCGGGAGCTTTCGGGTTGATTTGTCAGGGAGATGCTGGGGCAGAGTTCCAGAGTTCCAGTAGAAGGCAGTCGTGGTCAGCTTAAATCAGTCCCCAAGAGTCTCTGGCCTGGGGCAGCACACCCCCTTAGTTCTAGCCTATCCTAACCCTCACAGCCCAAGGAAACCCCCTTTTCCCTTTTGGGGACTTGGGGTTTGGTTTTTTGGCCCCCCCTTTTTTTTAAAAACTTTTAAATTTTGGGGGTTTTCTTCCCCGTTTTTTTTTATTTCCCTTTTTTTTTTCCCAAAATTTTTTTTTTTCCCCTTTTTGGAAATTTTTTAAAATTTTTTTTTTTAAAAAAAAAAAAGGTTTCGGGTTTTAAAATTGGAAAAAAAAAAAAAAAATTTGGAAAGGAAAATGTTTAAAAATTTCCAAAAATTTTAAAAAATTAAAATTTAAAAAAAGGGGGCCAAATTTAAAAGAAAGAAAACAACCCCAAAAAAAATTTTCCCCTTTTATAAAAATTTTTAAAGGGAAAAATTTCCAAACCCGGGAAAAAAAAAAAAAACCCCTCAAAAAAAAAAAACCCCCCAAAAAACCCCGGGGGGGTTTTTGGGGAAAAAAATTGGGGGGCCCCGGGAAAAAAAAGGGGGGGGCCCCCGGGCCCAAATTTCCCGGGTTTTTTGGGGGGGAACCTGGGGGAGGCCGGGCCAGGGTTTAAAACCGGGTTGGGGGCCCCTTTTTTAAAAAATTTTCCGGGTTGGGGTTAAAACCCTTGGGCCAAAGGTTTTTTCCCCCCCCCCCGGGGGGGGAATCTTCCCCCCTTTTGGGGGGGGGAAAAAAACACTTTTTAAGCCCCCCAACCCAACCCCGCTTGGGCAAAAGGGGGCCCCCCCCTTGGCCCCAAAACCTTACTTTGGGGGAAAAAAAAAAAAGGAAAATTTTCCCCCAAAAAAAACCCCCCCAAAAAAAAAAGCCCCCAAAAAAATTTTTTTTAAAAAAAAAAAAAAAAAAAAAAAAAAAAAAAACCCAAAAAAAAAAAAAAAAAAAAAAAAAAAAAAAAAAAAAAAAATTAAAAAAAAAAAAAAAAAAAAAAAAAAAAAAAAAAAAAAGGAAAAAAAAAAATTAAAAAAAAAAAAAAAAAAAAATTTTTGGAAAAAAAAAAAAAAAAAAAAAGGGGAAAAAAAAAAAAAACCAAAAAAAAAATTTAAAAAAAAAAAAAAAAAAAAAAAAAAAAAAAAAAAATTAAAAAAAAAAAAAAAAAAAAAAACAATTCAAAAAAAAAAAAAAAAAAAAAAAAAAAAAAAAAAAAAAACCATTTAAAAAAAAAAAAAACCAAAAAAAACCAAAAAAAAAAAAAAATTTTAAAAAAAAAAAAAAAAAAAAAAAAAAAAAAAAAATTTAAAAAAAGGGAAAAAAAAACAAAAACCCCCCCTTAAAAAAAAAAAAAAACCCCAAAATTTTAAAAATTCCCAAAACCAAAAAAAAAAAAAAAAAAAAAAATTTTAAAAAAAATCCAAAAAATTTCCCAAAACCCCCCAAAAATTAAAAAAAAACCCCAAAAAAAAAAAAAAAAATTTAAAAAACCAAAAATAAAGGAAAAAAAAAGGAATTTTAAAAAAAAACCCAAAAAAAAAAATTGAAAACCAAAATTTTTCCAAAAAAAAAAACCCAAACCAAAAAACCCAAAAAAAAAAAAAAAAAAAACCCCTTTGTTTTAAAAAGGGAAAAAATTCAAAAAATTTGAATTAAAAAAAAAAAAAAAAAAATTTAAAAAAAACAAAAAAAAGGGGAAAAAAAAAAAAAAAAAAAAAAAAAATTTTGGAAAAAAAAAGGAAAAAAAAAAAACTCCAAACAAAGAAAGAAAAAAAAATGGAAAAATTTTTAAAAAAAAAAAACCCCCCCCCAAAAAAAAAAAAAAAAAAAAAAAAAAAAGGAAAAAAAAAAAAAAAAAAAAAAAAAAAAAAAACCCAAAAAAAAGGGGGAAAAACCCCAAAAAAAAAAAGAAAAAAAAAATTAAAAAATTTTAAAATTTTAAAAAACCCCCAAAAAAACCAAAAAAAAAAAAAAAAACCCCCCCCAAAAAAAAACCTTTAAAAAGGGGAAAAAAAAAAAAGGGGAAAAAAAAAAAAAAAAAAAAGAAAAACCCAACCCCCCAAACAAAAAACCAAAAAAAAAAAAAAAAAAAAAAAAAAAAATTTAAAACCCCAAAAAAAGCAAAAAAAAAAAAAAAAAAATTTAAATTTTAAAAAAAAAAAAAAAATTTAAAAAAAAAAAACCCAAAAATTAAAAAAAATTTTCCTTTTAAAATTAAAAAAACCCCCAAAAAAAAAAAAAAAAAAAAAAATTTTTAAAAAAAAAAAAATTTTTAAAAAAAAAAAATTTCCCCCCCAAATTAAAAACCCCCCCCCCAAAAAAAAAAAAAACCAAAACCCTTAAAAAAAAAAAAAAAAAAAAACTTTTCCCAAAAAACCAAATAAAACCCAAAAACAAAAATTTAAAAAAAAAAAAAAAAAAAAAAAAAAAAAACAAAAAACCCTAGAAAATTTTTTCCCAAACAAAAAATTTTAAATTTAAAAAAAAAAAAAAAAAAACCCAAACAAAACCCCAAAAAATTAAAAACCCCCCAAAAAAAAAAAAAAACCAAAACCAAAAAAAAAAAAAATTTTTAAAAAAACCCAAAAAAAAAAAAAAACCAAAACCAAAACCCCTTAAAAAAATTTAAAAAAAAAAAAAAAAAAAAAAAAAACAAATTTAAAACTAAACCCTTTTCCCAAAAAAACCCAAAAAAAAAAAACCCCCCCCCAAAAAAAAAAAAAAAACCCACCAAAAAAAAAAAAAAAATAAAAAATTTAAAACAAAAAAAAAACCAACCCAAAAAAAACCCCTTAAAAACCCAAAAAAAACCCCCCAAAACCCCAAACCCCCAAAAAAAAAAACAAAACCCAAAAAAAAAAAACAAAACCAACCCCAAAATTTCCCAAAAAAAAACCCCCAATTCCCCCTTTAAAAAAAAAATTTTTAAACAAAAACCCTTTCCCCCCAAAAAAAAAAAAAAAAACCCCCAAAACCAAAAAACCCAAACCCCCCAAAACCAAAAAAGCAAAAAAAAACCAAACCCCAACCAAACCAAAAATTTTGGGGGGAAAAAAAAACCCCAAACCCTTTTAAATTTAAAAAAACCCTTTTAAAAAAAAAAAATTTAAAAAGGGAAAAAATCCCCCAAAAAAAAAAACCCCCCAAAAAATTTTAACCTTAAAAACAAAAAACCAAAAAAAAAACCCAAAAACCAAAATTTTTATAAAAAACCCCAAAAACCCCCCCAAAAATTAAAAAAAAAAACCCTAAGGTTAAAAAAAATTTAAAAACCCAAAATTTAAAAGGGAATTAAAACCCAAGGGAAAACCCCAAAAAAAAAAAAAAAACCAAAAAAAATTAATTTTTAAACCAATGGAAAAAAAAATTCTTAAAAAAAATTAAAAAGGAAAATTTAAAAAAAAATTTTTTTTTTCCCCCCCCCCAAAAAAAAAAAAAAAAATTTAACCCAAAAAAAAAACCAAAGGCCCAAAAATTTAAAAAAAAAAAAAAAAAAAAAAAATTTTCCCCCAAAAAAACCATTTTAAAAAAAAAAACCAAAACCCTTTTAAAGGGCCCCAAAAACCAAATTTTTTAAACCCAAAAAAAAAAAAAAAAAACCCAAAAAACCAAAAAAAGTTTAAAAAAAAACCCAACCAAAAAAAAAACCCCCCCCAAAAAAACCGGGTTTAAAAAACCAAAAAAAAAAAAAAAAACCAAACCCAAAAAAAAAGCCAAAAAACCTTTTAAAAAAAAAAGGGAAAAAAAAATTAAAACCCAAAAAATTTCCCCTTAAACCCCCAAAAAAAATGGAAAAGAAAAAAAAAAAACCAAAAAAAACCCCCCAAAAAAAATTTTTAAACCAAAAAAAAATTTAAAAAGGGAAAAAAAAAAAAAAATTTTAAAAAAAAGGCCACCAAAAAAAAAACCCCCAAAAAAAAAATTTCCAAAATTAAAAAAACCCCTTTCCCCAAAAAAAAAATTTCCCCGGCCCCCCCCCAAAAAAAAAATTTTTAAAAAAAATTCTTCCAAACCCCCCCAACCAAAAAAAAAAAAACCAAAAACCCAAACCCCCCCCAAAAAAACAAAAAAAAAAAAAAAAAAAACCCCCAAAAAAAAAAACAAAAAAAATTGAAACCCTTTTTTAAAAAAAAAAAAAAAAAAAAACCCCCTTCCCCCCCCAAAAAAACCCCCCCCAAAAAAAACCCCTTTAAAAAAAACCCCTTTAAAAAAAACAAAAAAGCAAAACCCAAAATTTAAAAAACCCTAAAAAAACCTTTTAAAAAAAAAACCAAAAAATTTAAAAAAAACCACCAAAAAAAAAAAAAAAAAAAAAAAAAAAAAAAACCCCCCGAAATTGGCCAAAACCCCCGAAAAAACCCCCCCCCCCACCCCCCCCAAAAAAAACCAAACCCCCCAAAAAAAAAAAAAACCCCCCCCAAAAACCCTTTAAAAAACCCCCACCTTTCGCCCCCCCCCCCCCTTTAAAACCCCAACCCCTTTAAAACCATTTAATTCCCCCACCTTTCCCCCTTTTTCCCCAAAAAAAAATCCCCCTTTTTTTAAAAAAAATTTTCCCCTTTTGCCCCCCCCACCAAAAAAAAAATGAAAAAAAACCAAAAAAAAGGAAACCAAAAAACCCTCCCCAAGAAAAAAACCCCAAAAAAAACAAAAATTTTCCCCCAAAAAAAAAAAAAACCCAAAAACCCCCAAACCCAAAACCCCCAAATTTTTCCCTTTAAAAATTAAACCCCAAAACCTGCAAAAAAAACCAAAAAAAACCCCCCAAAGCCAAAACCCCCCCAAAAAACCCCCCCCAAAAAAAAAAAAAAAAAAAAAAAAAGGGGGGGAAAACCCCAAAAAACCCCCCTTTAAAAATTTTAAACCCAAAAAACCCCCCCAAAATTTCAAAAAACCGGAAAAAACCCCAAAACCCCGGAAATTTTAAAAAAAAAAAAAAACCCTTTTAAAAAATTTTAAAAAAAAAAAAAAAAAAACCAGAAAAAAAAAAAAATTGAAAAAAAAAAAAAATTTAAAAAAACAAAACCAAATTAAAAAAAAAATTTTAAAAAACCCAGAAAAAAAAAAAAAAGGGCAAAAAGGAAAAAAAAAAAAAAAAAAAAAAAAAAAAAGAACCAAAAACAAAAAAAAAAATTTAAAAAAAAAACCCAAAAAAAAAAAAAAAAAAAAAAAAATCCAAAAAAAAAAAAAAAAAATTTTTAAAAATTTAAAATTAAAAAAAAAAAAAAAAATCCTTTAAAACCAAAAAAAAAAAAAAAAAAAAATTAAAAAAATCCCAAAAAAAAGGAAAAAAAAAAATTTAAAAAAAAAAAAAAAAACCCCAAAAAAAAAAAAAAAAAAAAAAAAAAAATTTTTAGGAAAAAAAATTTAAAAAAAAAAAAAAAATAAAAAAAAAAAAAAAAAACCCCCAAAATTTGGGAAAAAAAAAAAACCAATTAAACCCCTTAAAAACCCCAAAACCCCTTTTAAAAAAAAAATTTTACCCCAAAAAAAAGAAAATTTTAAAATTTAAAAAAAAAAATTTTAAAAAAAAAAACAAAAAAAAATTTTTTAATTTAAAAAAAAAAAATTCCAAAAGGAAAGGAACCCAAAAACCCCAAATAAATTTTCCCCAAAAAAAAAAAAAAAGGAAAATAAAAAAAAAAAAATTTAAATTTTAAAAAGAAAACCAAATTTGGGTTCAAAAAAAATTTTTTAAAAAAAAAAAAAAAAGGAAAAAAAGGCCCCCCAAAAATTTAAATTTTTTCAGAAAAGGGGTTAAAAAAAAAGGGGAAAAAATTTAAAAAAAAAAAAAAACCTTTTTTTTCCCAAAACCCCAAGGAAAAAATTTAAAAAAAAAACCCCTTTCCCCTTTAAATTTAAACAACCCAAATTGGGAAAAAAAAAAAAGGGAAAAAAATTTAAAAAAAAAAAAAAAAAAAATTTGTAAAAATTTTAAAAAAAACCAAAAAAAAACCAAGGGCCCTTTAAAAAACCCAAAAAAAAAGGGAAAGAAAATCAGAAAAAAGGGAAAATTTTTTAAAAAAAAAAAAACCCCAAAAAAAAATTTTTTTCCAAATCCAACCCCCCAAAAAAAATTTTTCCCCCCAAAAAATTTAATTTTTTAAAAAACCCCAAAAAAAAAATTTTTTTTTAAAAAAAAATTTTTAAGAAAATTAAAATTTTTAAAATTTTAAAACCCAAAAGTTTAAAAAAATTTAATGGGGAAAAATTTTTAAAAAAAATATATTTTTAAAAGGGAAAAAAACCTTCCCTTTTCCCCCCAAAGCCCCAAAAAAAATAAAAAGGGAAAAAAAAAAATTTTTTTCCCCCCTTTCCTCCCCTAACCCAAAAAAAAACCCCAAAAAAACCCCGGCCCTTAACAAATTTTAAAAAAAAAAACCAAAACCTTAAAAAACCAAACCCCCAAAATTAAAAAAAAAAAAAAAAAAAAAAAAAACCCCTTTTTTAAATTAAAAAAAAAAAAAAAAAAAACCAAAGCAAAAAAAAAAAAAAAAAAAAACCCAAAAAAAAAAAACAAAAAAAAAAAAAAGAAAAAAAAGGAAAGGGCCCAAAAAAAAAACCCAAAAAAAACCCCCCCTTTTTTTCCAAAAAAAATAAAAAAAAAATAAATTTAAAATTAAAAAAAAAAATAAACCCCCAAAAAAAATAAAAAATTTTTAACCCAACCCCCACTTTAAACCAAAAAAAAAAAAAAAAAAAAAATTTTAAAAAAAAATAAATTTTAATTAATTTTAAAAAAAAAAAAAAAAATAAGGTTAAAAAAAAAAAAAAAAAAAAATTTTTTTTTAAAATTTTAAATTTTTTAAAAAAAAAAAAAAAATTTAAAAAAACCCCCAAAAAACCCCAAAACAAAAAAAAAAAAAATTTTTAAAAAAAAAAAAGCAAATTTTAAAATTTTTTTTCCCAAACCCACAAAAAAAAAAAAAAAACCCCAAAAAAAAAAAAAAAAAAAATTTCCCTTTTTTTTAAAATTTTTTTCTTTTTTTTTTTTCCTTTTAAAAATTTTTTTACTTTTTAAAAGCCTTTTTTAAAAAAAAATTTTTTAAAAAAAAAAAAAAAATTTTAAAAACCAAAAAGGGAAAAAAACAAAAAAAAAAAAAAAAAAAAAAAAACCCAAAAAAAAAAAAAAAAAACCAAAAAAATTTTTTAAAAAAAAAAAAAAAAACCCCAACAAAAAATTAAAACAAAAAAAACCCCAAACCCCCCAAAACCAAAAAAAACCTTAAAAAAAAAAAAAAACCCCCAAAAAAACCCAACCAAAACCAAAAAAACCAAACCCCAAAAACCCAAAATTTAAAAAAAAATTAAAAAAAAAGCCCCCCAAAACCACCATCCTTAAAAACCCAAACCCCCCCCCTTCCCAACCACCCAAAAAAATTTTTCCCCCCCCATTCCCCCCAAAAAACAAAAACCCAAAACCCCCCCCCCAAAAAAAAAAAAAAAATTTCCCCCCCACCCCCCCCCCCCCCCCCGGAAAAAAAAAAAAAAAAACCCCCCCCAAACCCCCCCAAAAAAAAACCCCAAAAAAAAAAACCCCCTTTTTTCCCAAAAAAAAAAAACCAAACCCCCCCCCCCCCAACCCCCCCCAAAAAGGCCCCCGCCCCCTTTCCCCCCAAAACCCCCCAAAAAAAAACCCCCCCCCCCCAAAACCCACCCAAAAAGCCGGAAAAAAAAACCCCGGAAAAAAACCCCCCCCTTAAACCCCCTTAACCCCACCCCAAAAACCCCCACTTCCCCAAAAAAAAAAAAACAAAACCAAAACCCCAAAAAAAAAAAGGGGCCAAACAACAAGAAAACCCCAAAAAACCCAACCCGCCCCCTTTTTTAAAAAGCAAAAAGGCCCGGCCAAACCCAAAAACCAAAAAAAAACAACCAACCAACCCCCCCCCCCAAAAAAACCCCAAAATTTTTTAAAAAAATTTTTTAAAACCCCAAAAAAAAATTTACCCCCCCCCAAAACCCAAACCCAAAAACCTCCCCAAAAAAAACCCAAAAACCCCCCAAAAAAAAAAAATTTAAACCCCAAAAAAACCCAAAAAACCCCCCCCAAAAAGGAAAAACCCCCCAAAAAAACCCCCCAAAAAAAAACCCCAAAAATTAAAAAAAAAAACCGGGAAAAAAAAAAAAATTTGAAAAGGCCCAAAATTTAAAAAAAATTTCCTTTAAAAAACCCCCAAAAAATAGCCAAAAAAACCCAAAAATTTCCCAAAAAAAAAATTTTTTAAATTAAAAATTTTAAATTTTAAAACAGAGAAATGTAAATTAAGACAACTCTCTTGTCTTACACCTGTTAGATTGGCTAGAATCACAAGGAAAGATAATGCAGAATGTTGGAGGGGATGTGGGAAAACAGGGACACTAATACATTGTTGGTGGAATTGTGAAAATATATCCAGCCATTTTCCCTTAGAGCAATTTGGGAACTTATCCCAAAAGTTTCAAATTGTGCATACCCTTGATCCAGCCAGTTTTTCTACTGGAAACAATGCCAGAAAATCAAAAGAAAGGGAAAAAGGAACCTGTATGTTCGAATGTTTGTGGCAGGTCTCTTTCTAGTTTAAAAACTGGAAACTGAGGAATTGCCCATCAACTGGAGAAATTGGTAAACATTTGGCATATAATATTTGAATAATTATTATTTCAATAAATTGACCAACAGGATAAATTTCGAAAAGGGCCTGGGAGACTTTAATGAACTGATGCAATTAAATAAGGAAGGACCAGGAGAATCATTATATTTCAACAACAATACTCTATAATAATCAATTCTGATGGAACAACATCTCCAACTGAGAAGAACTAAATCTGTTCAATAGAGCAGTAATAAATTGAACCAGCTACACCTAAGGAAAAACTCCAAGGAATGACAAACGAAAAATTAATAGAATTCCCAATCCCTTATTTTTGTCCACCCCATTTTTGATTTCCTTCACAGTATCTAATAGTACACTATTTCAAAAGCATTCTTTTGGACACAAAAAAACTATTAGGACATTATACTTTTTATTTTATTTAATTTTATACTTTAACATATTTCATGTATTGGTAAAACCTCCATAGGGAGGTTAGGGTAAAGGAGGGAACAAAAAGTTTCTTAATTAAATTCCCATGCATATAACTTCTAAATAAAAAAAAAATAGATCTAAAAAATAAGAAAAAAAAAATTATGAAATTATATGGGGTGAGAGAGGAATGTACTGGGAGAATAGGAAAGAGAAAAGTGGAATGATGTAAATTATCTGCTGTAAAAAAGGAGGCAAGAAAAATGGTTCTATACTACTAGAGTGGAAAAGCAGAGGAGAAGGGAAGTGAATGAACCTTATTCTCATTAGAACTGGTTCAAAAAGAAAATAATGTACACACTATAAATTGGTATAGTAATATATCTTATTTTGCAGGAAAATAGGAGGGTAATGGAATATGGGTAGAAGAAAAAGTGATAAATGAAGAAAGCATATTTTAGAGGTTTGGTCAATTAAAACATTTCTTGGAAGTGTTAAGGGTGAAAAGGAGAAAGTATAGAACAAGGAGGAATATAGTTACTTTGGTAATTTAAATAAAATTTTAAACAAGATTTCACACAATAATCCTTATTTTCCCACCAAAACAGAAAAAAATAAGTATTTTTAAAAAAAAATTTATCACCAAATGACAAAAGTAGAAAATCAATCTATGCCCAAGAAAACTATAAATTCAAGATATCCCTTTGACCTAACAACCAACCCTTCTCTAATAAAAAAATTTTAAAAAAAAAAAAACACACCTTAAATACAAAAAATATTTTAAAACTCTCTTCTCCAAACACAAAAAAAAGTAAATCAAAAACCCCACCAATTAGGAAATAGCTAAAAAATTATAGCAAATTGTCATGGGAATATAATTATTCTTTGTGAAATTTAAACTAAAAAAAAAAACAGGAAAAGTCATCCATAATTAAGCAAAAGAACATATACTTTATATATCAATTGTAGCAATTTCAAAACCCTTTAAACCCTTTTCTACTCTCAGCAATAAAATATTTTATAACTTCTCAAAAGGAACTGATTTAAAACTTTCTGGCAAAAAACATTCTTTTTCCCTCCCTCTCCCTTTTCCAATCTTTTCTCCCTCTTCCTCCTCCCCCTCCTCCCACCCTTCCCTTTCCCCCTTCCCCTTCCATCTCATTCTCTTCTCTCTTCCCCTTTCCCTCGCCCCCACTCTTTCTCCTTCCCTCTTCCCTATCTTCTTTCTCTCTAAATTTTACTTTAACTTTTTCTTCTTTTTAAGGGAAATCTTATTTTTCTTTCTCAATGTAACTTTTATAAAAATTTTACCTTACTTGTTTTGGAATAAACACAAGAAAATCTTGAAACCCAAAAAACTTTTTGAAAAATATTTAAAAATATATTTTAAATTTAACCAAAACAAAAAACATATAAAAAATTTTAAAAATTATAAGTATTTATTAACAGGAATAACCAAAAGCCAAAAACCATTTATACCAAAAACAAGGCCTCCATATCCAAAAAAAAGTTCCAACATTAGTAACTTATAATAACCAACAAATAACCAATTCATCTCAGCAAAAACATTTGACAAAAAAACAACACCCATTCCTAAAAAACACCAAAACCAACAACAAAAAACAAAAACCATCAAAATTTTCCCACAAAACCAATAAACATCATCTATTTAAAAAAACATCTTCCAACATTAATACACCAAAAAAAAGGAAAAACATTCCCAACAAAATTAAAATTTAAAAAAAGTACCTCACCCCCTATTTATTTAACTAAAATAATTATTTTATCTAAAAAAAGTGAAAAAAGTAAAAACCAAGAAAAAAAACAAATCCTTCCTCTTTTACTTAATCAAACAAAAAAAATCAACTAAAAAAAGGCAAATTAAACTTTCCCCAAAATTGCAAAATATAAAAAACAAAAATCACAAAAAAAACAACAAAAAAAAACATACCAAAGCCCCAAAATACATAAAAAGTAAAAGCCGGCCCTTCCTAACCCTTTAACCAAAAAAAAAAAAAAACCAAATAACCCCCTTAAAACAAACCCAAAAACCAAACCAAAAAACCAAAGACCAAAAAACCCACAAGCCAAGAAAACCAAAAATTTTAAAAGCAACCAATCAATTAGAAATTCCTAAAAAAAAATACAAGGGAAAAATTTAAAAAAAACAAAAAAAAAACCAAAAAAAAAAACCAAAATTTATTTAACCAAAAAAAACCCAAATTAAAAAACAAATTCTGAAATTTTAAAAAAAAAAAAACCCCAAAAAATAAAATTAACCGCAAAAAAGCAAAAACCAATCATTAAAGGAAGAAAAAATTTACCCCAATTTTAACCAATAAATTCCCCAATAAAAATCCCAAACCTTTAAAAAATTATAAATACCCAAATTAAACCAAATCCAAAAAAAAAACCAAAAAAAACCAAATAACTTAAAAAAAAAATAAGAAAAAAAAAAATTAAAGGAAAAAAAAACCCTAACCAAACCAAATTAAATTTTCCAACCCAAAAACCATCCATTAAAAAAATTGCTTTAACCACCATTTAAGAAAAAAAAAAAAAAACAACATTTCCCGCCACTATACCCAAAAGGAAAACCTTACCATCAAAAAACCCAAAAAAAGGCCCAAATACTTTCCCATACAAAAAACCCCTTCCCAAAAAAAAAACCAACACGCTTAAACCTCCACAAAATTAACAAGCAAAAAAAACCCCATTAAAATTTATAACCGTTTCCCCTTTACAAAAAACCCAAAACCATATTTTCCTCAAAGGCAAAAAGCGAAAAAAAAAACTTCCATTCCATTAACAACATAGGGTTAAAAAAGGCAACCCTTTAAAAATAAAGCAAACCAAAAAACACCACAAAAAGCAAATTTTAATAGAAATCCTAAATTTTCCATAAAATCCCCAAAAAAATTAAACCCCAAGGATGCAATTGCCAAAAAAATTTTTACCAAAACAAAAATTTTCATACCAAACTTAAAATAAAAATAAAAAAAAAAAAATACCAAAAAAACCAAAATTCCCTTTCCAATTATATTAATTCACAAAAACCAAACAACTAAAAAGAAGCCGGAAAAAAACCAATTTAGAAAGTTGGCCCAAAACCCCAAACCCATTTTACCTTTATACTTGACCAACAACCCAAAAAGCAAAAGGTTAAAAAAAAAGCTCCATTCAAAAAAAAATCAAACAAATTTAAAACCGGCCCAGTCCCACCGGCCCAAAAAAAACTAAATCAATTAAAAGGGAAAAATTCAAAACACAAAAAAAAATAAAATTTAAAAATAATAATTTTGTTTATATTTAAACTTTTAAAAAAAAAAAATGAACCAAATTTAAATAAACAAATTAATTTATTACAAGTTTTATGAAAAAGGCCTATTTCAAAAAAAACATTAAATTTAAAGGAATAAAATTCCCATTAAAAAAAAAAAACCAAAATTTTTTCCAGAAAGAAAACCAAGTTTTCAAGGGAAAAAAAAGGAAAATTTTTAAAAGGAATCCAATTCCAAAACCAATCCAAAGAATTCACAAATTTTCTTAACTTTAAAAAGAAAGGGAAAAAATAGAATTAGGGAAATGTCAAAAATTGGACCATGCAATTATTGGTTTGTAAACCAAAAGCCCTAATTGATTTAAAGACAACTAATAAATTGAAACCAAAAACTTGGCCTGAAAACCCTTGAAAAAAAGGAAAAAGGTATAACCAAAAATTTTAAATTGTTTTCTGTGGTTCAAAAATATTTGCAAAAGAAGGAATCCCAAAAGCAAATTTGGAAAGAAAAAGAAACAATTCTTCTTTAAGGTTTTCCTTTTTAAAAAAAAATTTTCCCCCAAATTTTTAAAATGTTAATTTTATTTAATTTTTTAAACTTTTTTAAAAACAAAAACCAATTTTAACCCTTTTTAGAAAAAGGTTTAAATTTTAATTTTATTGGGTTTTTAATTTTAAAAGGGTTTAATTTCCTTTCCTTTGGGCCTTTATTCAAATTTTTAAATTTTAAAATTCCATTCCCAATTGAATTAATAAATTCAAAATTAAAATTATTAACAAAGAAAAATTTTTTTCGTGAGAAATAAGGTTTTTTGATGGGGTTGGCCCTTAAATTTTTAATTTTTGGTTTAAGGAATTTTTATGCAATTTAAAAAACAAGTTCCAAGTACATTCCACAAAAATTTTCTTTTAACTTAATTAACCCAAAAAGGAAAAAAAAATAGAATTGAAAAATATTTCCAAAAAATTGGGTATGGCATTTTTGGTAAGTTTGAATTAAAACCCCAAATATAAAGGGAGAGAATGAATTTGAAAATACAAAAAGGTAAGTTTAAACCAATTACCAAGGAAACCCTTTAGAGTTTATATCCTTTCATGGTTTATAAAAAAAAAAAAGGCCTCCATAACAAAAGGAAAATAAAACTTTTCTTATTAAAAAAATCAATAGGAATTTGAAGGAAATAACCCAGCAATTCAAAAGTTAAACAAAACTCTTTTAAAATGGTTTTTTCCGGGTTTTTGGAAGCAAATTTTCTTTCCCCCAAACCTTTTTTTTAAATTGTGTTGGTATTCAAGCTTGAGAGTTAATGTAATAGCCTCTTTTGGGAAAAGAGGGTGGTTCCTAACTTGATGAAAATTTCCTGGTTTCCCTTTCCTTTTAGGAAAGTTTTCCTATTTTTTAAAATTTCCTTGGAGAGTTTTTAAAACTTTTTTAATTCCCGAAAGCAAGGTTTAAATATTTCTCTTTCTTTTATTTTTTCATTTCAATTTTTCTTTTTTAAAAACTGGGCTCCTATGATCTTGAATGAAAATCAACTAAATTTGAAATTAAAACAATAGTAACCAATAATTTTTCAATTAAAGAAAATGAAATTTTTAAATTTGGTTGTTCCCATTAATTTTTTTTTTTTTGGTATAAATAAAAATTTTCTTTTCATGCAATGTTTATTAAAATTTTCAATGCTTTGCAATGATATTCAAATTCAATTATTGTTGTTCACTAAGTGTTCCATGATTTAAGTTGTTTTTATTCCTCTAGAAACATTGGGGTTTGTTGTATTTTAAGCTTTAATTATCATACCTCTCAAGGACATCCAAGGCATTCACATTTGCTCCATTCTTTAAAAGAAAATCTACCATATCACAGTTATTTGCTCTAACTGCAAAAAAAAGTGGTGTAAGGCCTTCCTGCAAAGTCATAATAAAGATATTGTTATCTTAAGTAAGCATTCTATATCTACTTCAGTTCAACATATGACATTTTGCAAACATCTTGTGAATTTGCTAATGACACGTTAAGAAAATATGGTACCACGGAACATTGAAGTGAGAAGACTAGAATATAAATCTTGCTTCTATTAGTTAATTCCCATGGGACCATAAAGCAAATTATTTCTTCTCTCCGGGCTGTACGTTTCCTTATATGTAAAATGATAGAGTAAAACTAGATAACAAATCAGAAGATAGAAATTCAAAATTTCTAAGAGACCATTTCATCTTATTTCATGAGTATCTTTCTTTCTCACCTTTTTCATTTCATAATCAATTATTGTCCAAATGCAGCCAAACTTATTTCCTCAGAACTCTACTAAAGTAAAGTTATATCCTGACTGGATTTAAAGTTGAAATTACTTGTTTTTACCCATTCTCCTGAGGTGTACAAACAAACTCAACAACAACAAATACAATAAATTAAAAACAAGCCTTGTTTTGAGAGGGCTAAATCTGGAAGAAAGTCATTCACCTAGCATTTTCCCTTTCTTATCAACCCTCCTAATATATTTGTTGTTTTTTCTCTTTCAAGCGGCAATGACTAAGAATTAGGTCTTAAAAAATCAGGAATCATTCAGCAATTCTAAAAAGGAAAAGGTGTAGTCATTAGGATAAAGAAAACATGCAATTAAGAATTTTTTCCTGTAAAAACTGTCTGTGTAGCTATACCTAGTAGGAACAAATTTCAAAAGGTTTTTCCTGAAAACTTTATGGCATTTCCTCATGACAAATTCACATTGTATAGGTCTATATGTGGAAAAGCAATATAGGCAATATCTGCTAGAACTATTGCATTCTGAGAAGCAGACCTAATATACCATGCAAAGAAGATTCTGAAGAGACAGATTTGATGGAACAGCTGGCTAGCATCAAAGTTAGTAAGACCTAGATTTAGGGCCTGCAACTGACACATATACTGAGCGGGTGACCTGCAGTACTCCAGGACTCTCCCTAACAATGGGTTTCTTAACTTTTTCTTTGTCATGAACCACTTTTCAGAATCATGTTTTTAAATGTCTAAAATACATTAAAAAACAAACAAAACCAATTACATTGAAATAACTATCAACTTAGTGTAGTATTTTTAAAGTTAATGGATCCCAGTTGAAAAATCTATATTCTAAAGATTAAATCATAATGCAAGCCATGGTCTAAATCAGTAGAGGGAATTTCCTTCTTAGGAGTTCCACTGTGAATGAAATCTCTCCAGTGTAATGTGCGCTCCCTGCCTTCCTCACCCCTCCATCCTACATTAGAAAATTCTGAAGACTAATGAAATTCAGAATAATTACAGAATGATTTAAAATTATTTTCATTAAAGAAATACTTCCATAAATAAATAAATTATAAAATATGTACATTGGACAGCATAATTTTTTTAGCTGAGAATCTACTTTATTATATAAGATTGTTAATTTCTACCTTGTTTTTTGCTTCAATATCAGCTTTATAGTGAAGGAGTTTTGCTGCTATGTCTATGTTATCAAAATATGCAACATAGTGAAGAGCACTGTTGTTGCTGTCTCCAATATTAGGGTCTGCACCATGTTCAAGCAAGATAGTTGCACACTCCTCCTGCTGACATTGGACTGCCTGTCAATATAATATATGCAAAGAAATAATACTGTAATATAAAATTTAGTATATTCAAGCAACATTGGTGATATTTAAATAAATTATTTACTAATAATTCATTTTCTTAATCAAAAACAGTACTTCAAATCCATTTCATTGAACAGCATGGTTAACTAATGCATACCTTCATTAAAGGTGTTCGACTATCTTTATCCAACAAATCCAGTTCACATTTTCTTTCTACTAATAGAGTCACAAGTTCTGAATGTCCAGTAACACAGGCCAGATGAAGACATGTTCTACAGAAATGGAAGAGCAATGTGATTCTTTGCTATTATACTGCAGCAATCAATATTGTAATCTTGTTAGGAAAATTTTTAATATACCATGCATTATTATTTTTATGCCTAAACTGTAAATCATTTCCACAATAAATGGCCACTAATCTCACATAAATAAATACAAAATATGTGCTAACTCTCATTGCTGGATGCAATACACAAAATCGCTAGTTCAGGAGAAGTATATCTAGCAGGTAGATGTAGATTTCACTACAGATTAGCATGGGAACTTTGCTCAGGTTCTGACCTGGACTACTTCACCTCTCCTGAGGTAACTTGCTGGCAGGCCCTTGTACTTTGGGATTACCCATACTAACGCCAAATAGAGCAGAGACCCTACTGGCATGGACCACTGCAACCCAGAACTCATGAGCTCAAGAGATCTGCCAGCCTCAGCCTTCCTGTAACTGGGATTATAGGTGGTTTCACCCTGCCTGGTGGTGAAATCTAACAACTTTTTTCACAAAGATATTTGTCCACAATTGCAAAATATTTAGTGAAGCAGCTGCCTCATCAAAATCCCTTATACATTTACATATTGTATCTTTGTACTAGCACATGTACACGTGTGTGCATTCTCAACAAATACTCACTGAAATACAGCATTGTACTGTTGAAGTGGCTCTAGGATGACACAGGCTATTCCAGCAGGGTAAACATTTTGGCACTTCTGCCATGGTGGAAAGGGTTTGCAGTAAGGGCCTGGTATGTCTCCTGTCCATGGGCCAATCTAACTAAGGTCATAAAGATATTACTAGGTTGGTCAAAAGAGGATGAGTGTTTTTATTGGTGTATTTGTTAAATACATGTCTATCTCTGTTTAGTCATCTCAGTCCTGTTTGACTTTTGTCTCCTCATGTTGAGTTTTCTTGCTAAAGATACTGGAGTAGTTTGCCATTTCCTTGTCCAGCTCATTTTACATATGAGGAAACCGAGGCAAACAAGATTGAGAGTCTTGCCCAGAGCCACACAGCTAGTATCTGATACCAGATTTGAACTCCACAAAGATGAGTCTTCCCGACTCCAAGCCCAGCATTCTATCCATTGAAAACCACCTGCTCCTAGCTGACATCTACCAAGTTGTAAAGAGATTGTGTTATTATGTATTGGTGGAGGAAATATTCATAACAACAAATTCATCTATTACTGATGTAATGAATATTCATATAAGTATATTTTAATTTTTTTCTTGTTTTTCAGAACTCTCCTTTTGCCTTTTTCTTCTGGCCTTCTTCCAGAGTGTCTAAGTTAGAAGAGAATTCTTTCTTCCCCCTCTTCCCAGCTTCAGTGGTGATATGCTTGGATGTACCTTGCTAAAGAGGAAAACTAGCATCTATTATGTGCCTACTATTAATCAGAGACTGTGCTCAGCATTTTGCAATTACCTCATTTGAGCTTTGGGAAGTAGGTATTATCATCCTCATACTTGAGGAAATTGAAGAAACTGAGAAACAAATTTGCTCAGGATCCAACAAGAAAGTATATAAGGTTCAATATGAATTCAGGTCTTTCTGAGTAATTAGTAAGAATACAAATCAGTCATTAAATTAGTAATCAAACAAAACAGAAAAACAACACATAAGACTTTTACATCTCTTACAAAGTTAACTGCTAATGATTTTAAAAGTTCAATTAGAAAAAGGGGAGATGAAGTCTTTGATTATTGAGATTATGAAGGGAATTTCATAGAAATTGAAATTTGTTAATTGGTTTACACTACTAATTCTTTTTAATCAAGAGATTATCTCCTTGTTTATGACTATGATATAAAACATAGGCTTTTTTATCAAAAATAGATTAAGCAAAATTAAAAGGAGACAGGATAAAAGAATGATATTCCTGGGAAGAAATAATTTTAAAAATCTTTTTTATATTTGTGGGAAATTGAATCGAAACTGGTTATGAGTAGTGAAAGGAAGCAAGCAAAGCGGCAAAAATATAAAATACAGGAAAGGGGTGAAAAAGAAAATAAACCATCTTGCTAATAGGTAAATCAGGATGGAGGCAACGGTTCCTGTGCATTTTGGGAGAATATATCTATAAAAGTAGGGAGATAGGAAAAATCTGAGACCCTTTCAATGAATTCACAATGCTGATACTTTAAAATTACATTTTCTATTTGAGTTCAATCAATATCTCTTGAACTTAAAACTGGTGGATAATTAAAGTGACATTCTGTTTGGCCAATTGCCAAATTCTCTGATCATTACTGAACACATTTAAAAAGTATCCCAACCTTGAAAAAAGGGTAACGTTTTCTTTAACTGACATACTGCTTATGGGTTTACATTTCCTTTAGTTTTGAAAAAATATTTTAAACAAGAGTTACACAATCATTTCCATTTATTTTTATATTTTATTTTAAAATATATTTATATTGTTATATTAAACACACCAAACATATTTTCAAAATTAGGATTGGAGGTTGTGGGAAATATTATGGTATTTAAAAAAAAAAATGAAAATATAATTTGAATATATTCATAGATGTAAACAGTTTGAGCAAATTTTAAATTAGTTGCATTTTTTCTATAAATCTAGTCTCTTTTGCTCTAACAGCATCAGGTTGGCCCATTGTGACCAGTGTTTGGTTAGAGGTAAGCATGGGTGAACAGATCTGCCTATTGGCTGAACACCTACTTCCCAACTCCAGGCATATTTCCAGATGTCCAGAAATTCTCTTCCTTCATCTCCCCTCCCTGGCTAAAATCTAACCTAAAAGAAGCTTTTAATCCCCTTAATGAGTTTCCTCCCTGATCATTCCTAGTTTATCCTTTGAGTATCTTTTTGTTTTCATGTTTCTTCTCCTAAAATGGTGCTCTGACGGGGGCCGTCTTTGACCATTGTTTGTATTCCAAGATCTTGCAAATTGTTACTGCAAACATTTAATAAATTTTGTCCACTGCCTTTCCTCCATATAATTCTTCTTCTGACATGAAGTAAGTTTACTTTGTCTCCATCCAGGGATTCCACATTCCACCTCCGTTTCAGCAAAAGTCGCCTTTTATTTAAACCTTTATCCCCTCCTTTAAACCAGTGCTGTCCCCTGGGACTACTCCCTTCACGGATGTTCTAGTTTATACATTGATTTCCCCCGTGTTATCTTCAACATACAGGTTATCACTCCCTCAAACATAGTCACTTCCGTTTCCTTCCTCATTTCATATGATCAACTTCTTCATCCTTCTCAGCCAGATGAAAGACCTCTGACCACCCCAAAGCCGCCATGTTTTTCATCTCTTATCTGATCACAATCTAGTTTCCATCTATTCCTTCTTCAAACTTAAATTCTGTTTTCATCGAAAGTTTCTAATCCAACTCTATCCTCCTGTACTAACTAACTTTTCTCCTTTCCATCTTGACTCTTTGGTAACCATTCAATATGGCTTTCAAGTCTCATTGCCTTTCCTTTGGCTGTTCATCTCTCCATTGCTTTCCTTTGAATCTTGCTAATGTATCCATTGCCAACACTGTCCTTAAAGCCTCAGGTTTCCTGTGCAATGTTTTCAAATAACGGGAAAATCATGCAACTGTGCTTCGGCCCTGGGTTTTTATGACTTGGCCTCACTGATCAAAGGCAATCCTTTGATTTTATACTTCCCTAAACAATTCATTTCCCCACACCATGGAAGCTCTTCCAAAACTTTTCAATCCTTCTCAAACCTCCCATGATACACTCACTTCACCTTTTGAGCTAAAAATCCGGCTCCATTTCGAAAAAATTGAGGCAATTCCCTGAAATCTCTTGCCCTTCTCACCTAATTCATCTATAAATGCCTTCTATATTTTCCCTTCACCTATCTCACAGGAAGAGGTAGCCCTTTCCTTGCCAATGAAAACGTTTCTACATATACAAGAGATAGCATTCTATCTTACCTATTATTTGTCTTCTCACTTATCAACCTTTCACTACATCCTGGCTATTTCCCTGCTGCCTACAAACATGCCCATATCTTCTCCCCCAATCCCCAAAGAAACTTTACTTGATCAACCTATCCCCACTATGATATCATATCTCTCCTTTCTTTTGTAGCTAAATGTCATGAGAGGTCATCTTTACAAGAGGTGTCTCCACTTCCTCTCCTGTCATTTTCCTGTTAATACTCATGTTCATTCTTGCAATGGATCTCTTAATTGCCAAATCTAATAGTCTTTTCTCATTTCTCATTCTTTTTGCCCCTCCTTTAAAACTGCATCCTTTCTCTTGCTATTCCCTTCTTTCTAGGTTTTGTAACACTAGTCTCTCCTGGTTCTCTTCCCAAGTAATGGATCCTCTGCTTCTCAGGCTGCCTTGCTGATTAAATCCCTTACCTGACTGAGCTCCTACAATGTAGGAACAATCCCTGTTTCCCCAATCCTTTGTCTCTACAATGTAGTTGTTAACCCTGTGCCTGATACATAGAGTAGATCTTAATAAAAGCAGTTTTCTATCTTTAAACTTTTACTCTTCACATATCTTGTCCAAATTGGGGCAGCTAAGTGGCACAATGGCCTTGGAATCAGAAAGACTCATCTACTTGAGTTGAAATCTGATGTCAGATACTTACAGTTGTGTGATCCTAAGCAGGTTACTTAACCCAGATTACCTCAATTTCCTTATCTGTCAAAAAGGTGCTTTAGAAGGAAAAGGTAAACCATTCCAGTAACTTTACCAAGAAAATCCCTCAAATATCCTCATGGATACTCTGACACAGTCGTTTTAAACCATGCCAACATTTCAGCAGAAAAGAAGAGTATTTGCTTTCACGTTGCTACTGATTTAAGAATATGCCAATTGGACCCCGGCTAAAAGCCAAAGGAGTTTCCAGTTCATTAAAAATGGACAGGCAGGAGGGAGGAAGTGCCGCCAGTTTTTGCGACGTGTTATCCAGGCTCTAGGAGTCAAAACCTGACCCTATCCCTGTCCCAGGTACTAAGGTGTTTTGATTTCGAGGTGGTTAATTGGGGTGGGGGACACACATTCATGTGGAGGGATGGGGGGGATGTCTGAGGTTCCGTCGGTGAGGGCTTTCGCTTCTTTCCCCCTCTCCCAACCTTTGCTCTTACCGCTTCTTTTTATCCAGGTCGTTAACCCTGTTTTTTCCTAACAGTAGCAGGTGCTGCACTTTTGCCACTTTGCCTGACAAAGCAGCTCTGTGGATCTTCCGGAGGTCCCTGTACCGGATCATGTATCCTGGGATGTAGAGGCATCTTTGGAACCCAAAGAAATTCGGCACCTTGATGGAGGGGCCAGGTGGAAACTGCTCTTTCTTGATGAAATTAAAAAACTTCATTCTGGAAGCTTCAGGGCCGGGAGGGAGAAGTTCTCTTGCGGCCCTGAAGCCTGCTCCAAGGGGAATTAAAGGGGAAATTGAAGGGTGAATTAAAAGTAAAAATAAAGGGGGAATTAAAGGGAAAAATAAAGGGGGAATTAAAGGGAAAAATAAAGGGGGAATTAAAGGGAAAAATAAAGGGGGAATTAAAGGGAAAAAATAAAGGGGGGATTAAAGGGAAAAATAAAGGGGGAATTAAAGGGAAAATAAAGGGGGGAATAAAGGGAAAAATAAAGGGGGGATTAAAGGGAAACTAAGAGGGGAAATGTCAATAATCCGATCCGAAGGTTTAGAAACCTGTGAGCCCGCAACAGTAAGAAGCAATTCAGCCCTAGAGCTGACTGCAACTGTGGCAATGGCAGGAGGGGAACTGAACTGCGCCTGCTTTTATAGGGTCTGCGGCTCACGCGGATGCGATAAAGGATCAAGACACGCACTGTTGAGTGCGTGAGCGCGGATCCGTTAGCTCTCACCTCCGAGAGTCCAAAGATCAAGATCGCGAGGGTGGATGAGCTTTAGGTCTCGCGTTCGAATCTTGGGACCTGTTCTGTTGCTTACTTTCGTAATGATGGGCAAAGCACTTCCTCTCTGAGCTTCAGTTTGTTCTTTAAAATGAGATTCTACTGGATAATCTCCCAGGTCTCTTGCAATTCTGTGAAGCTGAAAAGAGCCGCCCAGCCTGAAAAGGACCTAAGGGCCCGGATGGACAAATGTAGTCTAAGTGCCTCTTCTGATTCTTCCTACCCTGTTACTGCCTTCAAGTGTGTTGGGAAAGAATTTGCACGGGAAGAAACAACCACACAACTGGTCTCAAAAATGTAACCCTGTGTTTAAGCCCATCCTTTAAATTTAAATTTAAATTGCTTTATTATAAATGGAGGGGACAGAAAGGGAAGGAGGATTCCAGCAGTTCAGTGGAAAAAAGATGTATCACTTTTAGTTGATTTAGAAATACCCATTTAATGCTAGATGAGATCCATATTATTGTGTTTTCAAAGGGGTTTCTAGGAGGCTCACTGATGAATTCAGAGACAAGAGATACGGATATGATAGAAAAGAGTAAGGGAACATAGGACTATTTTCAAATATCCTACAGGGATACTTTGATTCTCTGTATTAGTTTATATCATAGTATCGCATGCTTCCATTAAGAGAGATCAACAAAGTCTGCTTTGTTTTAAATCACATATAATGTGAAGTAGATGGTATCAGTATTTTGATGCTACTTTCTACTGACTTGGGTTCAACCTCCAATCTGTAAGGAAATTTCTGCAAAGGTAAACAATGCAAGTTATTATCTAAGTAATCTTGACATTTCCCCGGTCCTGCTTTTCCCTGCCACCTCTCTATATTCCATTCATGATGTGAAATGTATTCTTTGCATCACCAACTCACAATGATTTCTTTCAGCTCCAAATTCACTGAACCTGAAAATACAGAAATAATGCATACCCACCCTGATGACCCTCACTCCCTCCACTCCCACCCCCATTGTTGCTGTTGCCAATTTTGGTTCTCCTTGGTCTTCCTTGTCTTCCCCCTTCCTCCCTTCTCATCTTCATTCCCTTGTCCTCTTGTCCTTTCCCTTTTTTCTTTTTAATCGTTTCCTTCTCCTAGTCCCCCTTTCCCTTCTCCTAATACTCCCCTCCCTTGCTTTTCCAACAAATCAAAATGTCAGTTTATCTTGTAGGTCATTTGGTTTCAGTAGGGATTGTGATCCAGTTTGTAAATCTGGTGGTCAACATGTTGGTTATAGTTGTGACATGGCAATATCTAATCAAGATATATATATATATATATATATATATATATATATATATATATATATATATATATATATCAAGAGATATATTCTCTCCATTCCTTACCTGATGATATCCTGTAGAACTTCCAAGTTACATATGATGTTCTCTAACATTCTCTAACATTTAGCACCATGATATATTTTGAATAGATTTGGACAATGGTTTGGCTAGTTCAAAGCCCCATTGAGCAAGTAACAACTCCATCATCATATTATTATTTACATGTATATTTATGGAATTAAAAATTAGTCATGAATAATAATTTATTTGAAAATCATTATTTCTTAAGGGCCAATATATTGAAAATAACAAGTAAATCTAGTATGTTAATACTCAAATGTAGAGACAAATCATTAATTAAAATTTAATGACATAGGTGTTTGGCTGAAACCTAGTGTGAAATTTGTGGCAGATAAAACATTTTCATGAACTTTTAATGAATACAGATGAAAATAGACTAGATAAAAATGGACAAATAATTCCTCTTACAATTATTGGTGATATGAATAGCTCCCAAATACCTAATATCTTTATGGTTGATATAGCACTTTATATACTTTATTATTACTGCAAATTTAGAACAAATAGTTGTACTTAAAGTACAACTTAAGTACTGTTACCATTCCTGGCTAGGGACACAGCTGATAAATGAAAAGGACTAGATTTGAATCCAGCTGTATGGATGGCAAATTTAATAAAGCCATTCTTTTGAAGTTTCTCCTTGGTTTTCCTACTTATGGGACACATTTGTAGTATGTGCCCTTTTCTCCAGTTGTTTCTCCATCTGATTGAGTCTATTTATGTTAACTCTTTGCCATTATTTCTCCAGGCAGAGCTTAGTTTGATTCCAATTAATGCAAATACTGAATTTATCAATTTTCAACATCAATTGGTTTTTCCTACATTGGTTGAACTGGACTAGAACCAATGGCCATATTTTACATAAGTATAACTTCAAATAGTGTAAATATGCGGACCAACTTCAATGAAGTCATTGTTTATACTAATTAAGTGTTATTTGTATACCCATGGTACTGGCTGAAGAATCTGTGGGGAAGTTCAATTCCCTGTCTCCCTCCCCAAATATTCTTTTTCTTTTTGCTGTCAAATCATAAGGACTCTTCAAAAAGACTCATGGGAAAGTAAAGTAAGGGACTTGTGGAAGATTTATCTTTTCCAAAGTCACTAGGGCACTGAATCAAAACCTCAAGATAAATTACCCAGAGATAAATTACCCAGGTGACCTTGTACATTTCAGAAGATCATGAGGCTCTGGAAGGCCACTAGAGCTGTGGCTATAGTGTTTACAATAATGGGCAGTTGTGGTGGTAGCAGCAGGCTAGAACAAAAGGAAGAGTTAGCATCTGAGAAAGAGGAGACACTGGAAAAAAGATCTTCCTGCTGTGCTAGACCTGAGTGGATGATTGGGCTTCTGTGGAGCCAGGAGAAATTAGGGAAGTTCATTTTCTCATAAGCAGAATAGTACCAAGCTTGAGGAAATCAGTTTTATACTCAGCACCACTCTTCATAGTTCTCATGGATTTGAATTCTTGTTCCTATTACTATCTCTCCAGACAGAGAACAGTTTGTAGTCTGGAGATGTTTAACAGAATAGTCCTTGCCTTTGTTTTTGAAAATATTATCACCAATGCAAACCAAGGCAAAAAGGAATGGTGGGCTTCAAGACAAGTTGTATCTGTTTTGGCCATTTTAATTTTCAAGGAAAAGAATATCTTAGAAATAAAATCTGTTAAAAAATTAAAATACAAAGAAACAAAGTGATAATAGCAAGTCTAGAAAGGAACAAAAAGTCTAAAGACATCAATAAGACAAGATAAAATGAACAGAACCAGGAAAGCAATTTATACAACAGCAAAATGTTTTTTTAATCTTCATTTTATTTTGTTTTTCTGTTAATAAGCATTCATTTTCTTTCCTTCCCAGCACTTCCCCCTTTTGAAAGCAAAACAAAAGCAGAAACAAAACCGGGATATCAAACATGCATACTCAAACCAAACTCATTCCCATATTGTCTCTGCCCATAAATGTATCTTTTTTTGTGGTGATAAAAATTTGCAATAAAGAAAAACTGAAGTCCATGATTTTAATTTTAAGCATGTTCAATTTGTTATCACAGCCAATGTTGCCAATGAACAATGATCAATGGCTTCTCAGTAGCCAAAGAAATTAATCAAACATTCAGAGCAGGGATTTACGCAATTGATTCATAAAGTTTAATCAAACTAAACTAAAACTGTGATTGTTTTAAAGCAGGGTTTTACGGTGGATTTAAATTTTATTAAATCATGCTGACTTGCAAGATCCCAGTCTCAAGAATTTATAGCAATGGGGAAGACTGACTTGAACCACGCACGTCCTTTGGAAAGTCTCATACCAGATACCACTTGACAACAGAGACACCCAGTACTAGGCAAATTATCTCCTGACCAGATTGATTCATCTACCACTTGTTTTCCTTATTTCCCTCCCTCCCATATTGTAGCCTTTCATATTCAGGATTCTAAACATATACAACCTATTACAGAAACTCATACAATTAAGTCCATAGACATGAATTTAGTGATTAATTAAAATTCATAACTTTTTTTTATTCTAAAACTTTTTCTACATTTTTAATTCATCACCTATTTTAAGGAGGTATCTGCTCAGTCAATTGTACTCTGAAATCAAAGTTGGTCATTGCATTGGTCATATTTTTAAATGTAAAAAATTATTTGTCCTCAAAATGTTGCTGTTAATGTATAAATTATTTTCCTGGTCCTGCTTTCTTCACTGTACATAAATTGATATCACTCAAGAATTCTTAAGTTTCTCTGAAAGTAGCTTTCATCAGAGCAGATTAGGATTATGCTTTATTTATATATAATTGTTCAGCTCCTATCCAATTGAGGAATACATTGATATTTTTGCCCTTCCCACAAAAAAAAGTGGTTTCTTATTTTATTTTTATATTCAAAGGTTCCCTTTTTTTCTCATTTTTGATCTCTTTCACATATAGGCTTAATGTGTCACTTGGTGAAAGATATTCATGATTTAAGTATATACATATACAAAGTATACTTTGGGGCATAAGTCTGAAATTGCTCTCCATAATTGTTAAGACTAATTCATAATTCAACCAACGATACATTAATATAAGTATTTCTACATTTTCTCCTCCAGAATTTTTTTCTTTTTTATCTTTTCCCATGTAGTGGTTATAAGATACAACCTCAGACATATTTCAGTTTTTCATTTCTCTAATTACTAATGACACAGGACATTTTCTACATGGCTGTAACTTGTTTCCCTCCCCCCCACAATGGAAATTTATGTCATATATTTTTTTCTTTTAAAAAAAAAAATAGATCTAGAGGCGGAGCCAAGATGGCGGAGAAGGCACATGCGACTTTCTTTCTTTCTTTTTTTTTTTTATTTAATAGCCTTTTATTTACAGGATATATGCATGGGTAACTTTACAGCATTAACAATTGCCAAACCTCTTGTTCCAATTTTTCACCTCTTACCTCCCAAACCCTCCCCCAGATGGCAGGATGACCAGTATATGTTAAGTACATTAAAATATAAATTAGATACACAATAAGTATACATGACCAAAACGTTATTTTGCTGTACAAAAGAATCAGACTCTGAAATATTGTACAATTAGCTTGTGAAGGAAATAAAAAATGCAGGTGGGCATAAATATAGGGATTAGGAATTCAATGTAATGTTTTTTTTTTTTTTTTTAATTTAATAGCCTTTTATTTACAGGATTTATACATGGGTAACTTTACAGCATTAACAATTGCCAAACCTCTTGTTCCAATTTTCACCTCTTACCCCCCACCCTCCCTAGATGTCAGGATGACCAGTAGATGTTAAATATATTAAATATAACTTAGATACACAATAAGTATACATGACCAGAACATTATTTTGCTGTACAAAAAGAATCAGACTCTGAATTATTGTACAATTAGCTTGTGAAGGAAATCAAAATGCATATGTGCATGCGACAGGAGCTCGCCCACCCCTCGAGCGACTTGGAGCTCTAGATTCCTTGAGCTGAGAGTTAAGGTACCCAGCACCGGAGCCCTCACCGGTGCGTGACTGGACTATTGCATCTGCGTGAGCCCGGAGTCTCACAAACATACGCGCAGTTCAGATCCCCTCTTGCGGTTACCAGGGTTCCAGTCCTCTCTAGGGCTAAATCAGTTATAACTGCTGGGAGCTCAGAGGTCTTAAAACTTCTGTCCTCTACTTACTGACATTTCCCCTTTAATCTCCCTTTTAATTTCCCCTTTAATTCTCATTTTAATCCCTCTTCAATTTCCCATTAATTCCCCCCTCGGAACAGTCTGAGGGGCCGGGAGAGAACTCTCCTGGGAGTTCTCCCTCCCGACCCTAAAGCCTGCTTCCAGGATGAAGAAGATTTTTGATTTCGGCAAGAAAGAGCAGGTTCCACCTTGCCCTCCCTTCAAGCTGCCGAATTTTTTTGGGCTCCACACACCCAACTACATCCCAGGATACCTGATCCAGAGCAAGGACCTCCCGAAGATCCACAAAGCTGCATTGTTAGGGGATGTGGCCAAAGTGCAGCATCTGCTGCTGTTCGGAAAAAACAGTGTAAACGATGTGGATAGAGAGAAGCGGTAAGAGCAAAAGTTGGGGGAGGTGAGAAGGAGAAGGCCCACAAGAGGAGCCCAAGACATTCCCCTCCCCTCATCCCTCCACTTGAGTCCCTGTCCCCTACCCTGATTAATCCCCAGGAAATCAAAACCCCCTCAGCACCTGGGACAGGGTCAGGGTCAGGTTTTGCTTCCTAGAGATTGGATAGCAAGTCCCAAAGCTGGTGTCACCTCCTTTCTCCTGCCTGTCCATTTTAAATGAATCGGAAACTCCTTCCTTTGGCTGTTGTCAGGGTCCAACTGGCATATTCTTAATCAGTAGCAAAGGGGGAGCAAATACTAATCTTTGCTGCTGAAATGTTAACCTGTCTAAAACAACTGTGATTAACTATCCATAAGGCTATGTGAGGGATTTTCTTGGCAAAGTTACTGGAATGGTTTGCCATTTCCTTCTTCAACTCATTTTGATAGATGAGGAAATGGAGGCAAACAGGGTTAAACAACCTGCCCAGGATCACACAACTGTAAATAATTGACATCAGATTTGAACTCAGGAAGATGTCTTCCTGACTCCAAGCCCAGAAGTCTTATTCATTGTGCCACTTAAATGCCCCAATATGGACATAGTATGTGAAGAGTAAAATTTTCAATTTCATTTTCTCTAGAGATCTATCATATTTAACTTTTCTAGTATTCTATTTACCTCTTTGACTTCTTTCTTATTTATTTTGTGGTTTGATTTATCTAATTCTGAGAGTGCAAGGTTGAGATCTTCCACTATTATAGTTTTGCTGTCTATTTCTTCTTGCAGCTCTCTTAATTTCTCTTTTAAGAATTTAGATGCTACACCACTTGATGCATATATGTTTAATATTGCTATTGCTTCATTATCTATGCTACCCTTTAGCAAGATATAGTGCCCTTCCTTATCTCTTTTAATTAGATCAATTTTTGTGTTTGCTTGATATGAGATCAGGATGGCTACCCCTGCTTTTTTGACTTCACCTGAAGCATAGTAGATTTTGCTCCAACCTTTTATCTTTACTTGAAGAGTAAAATTTTCAAAGCCGACCACTACTGCTTTTATTAAGATCTATGTATCAGGCACAGGGCTCACAACAGCAGATACAAAGGAATGGGGGAGCAGGAATTGCCCCTACATTCTAGAAGGTCAGTCAGGTAAGGGATTTAATCAAAAAGGCAGCCTCAAAAAGCAGAGGAATTGATATTTGGGAAGAGAACCAGGAGAGAGAGAGTAGTGTTATAAAACTAGAGAGAAGGGAATCTCACAAAACCTAGAGAGAAAGGAATATCAAGGAGAAAAAGGCTGCAGTTTGAAAAGCTTCAGAGAGGCAAAAAGAATCGAGAGAACACAATTAGATTTGGCAATTATGAGATCCATTAACATTTGTGAAGAATTTAGAAGAACATGAATGTTAAAAGAAAATGACAGGAGAGGAAATGGAGACACCTCTTGTCAAGACCCCTTTCATGGCATTTAGCTACAAAAGACAGGAGAGATGTGGAATGATAATAGGGATAGATAGATCAAAGACAATTTCTTTAGGGAATGGAGACGAAGACATGGGCATGTTTGTAGACAAGCAGGGGAATATCCAGAATGTAGTGAAAGAGTGAGATAAGTGAGAAGACAAATAATAGGTAAGATAGAATGCTATCTCTTGTATATGTAGAAACGTTTTCATTGGCAAGGAAAGGGCTACCTCTTCCTGTGAGATAGGTGAAGGGAAAATATAGAAGGCATTTATACATGAATTAAGTGAGGAGGAGGGCAAAAGAGGGAGATTTCAGGAAATGTCCTGTTTTGTTTTGTTTTTCCCCAGTAAATATGAGCCAAGATTTTTAGCTGAACAGGTACAGCAGAGGAGTTTTGAGAAGGGATGAAAAGGTTTGGAAGAGCTGTTGTGGTAAGTGGCATAATGAATTGTTTAGGGAAGTATAATATGAAAGGACTGCCTTGGATCAGTTAGACCCCAATTGAGGTCATGTGACATAAATTTGCAGTGGCCCTAGTAAGCACAGTTGCATGATTTCCTCCAGCCTCATTGACAGCATGTACATAGAAAGGCTGAGCCTTAGGACAGTGTTGGCAACATGATACATGAGCAATAGATGTAAAGGAAGGCAATGAAGGGTTGAACAACTATACTGAATGGTTCACCAAGGAGTCAAGAAGCAGAAAGGAGAAGAATGTAGCTAATGCAGGAGTGATGGCCTTGGATTAGAAATCATGGTCTGGCTGAAAAACAGAATTTTAAGTTTGCAAAGCAAAGGAAGAGATGGAACAACAATAGACTGTGATCAGATAAGAGAAACTTGAGGGTTTGAAAGCATGGCAGTGCTGCATTTGTGGGTGGTCAGATGTAAAGGGTTGAAACAGTTAATGCACTGTGGTTAGACAACCAAACACTTAAAGCTAATTACTGATTGGACAATACTCTATAAGCATATGCTTGGAAAATGGTCCTTCCCACTATTCTGTGCTGGCTTGATAATTGGTGTATACAGAGAACTGTAGGAGGGTAGGGGGTGGAGTAAGCTAGCCAGGGTCACTTCTGGGTGGAAGACAAAGAGGAGACGTCGTGGAGATCCTTTGTCCATCCAATTCACTCCTACCCCTAAAGACCAAGAATAAAGACCAAGAACTTTTGCTTGTCCTGTTTCTGGCTGATTCTAAGATATCCAGGGTGCTGACTTGGTCTTCACAGTCAAAGGTCTGTCTTTATCTGGCTGAGATAGGATGAAGTAGATCATATGAAATGTGGAAGTTGAGCAACAATGGAGTGAGTATGTTTGAGGGAGTATGTTGAAGACCTGTATGTTGAAGAAGTATAATGCTTTGGAAAGGAGAGATTATAAAATAACACTTGGGTGCAAATCACTATCTATAAACTAGATACATACAAGCTGAAGTGGGAGTAGTCTCAGAGGAATAGCACTAGTTTTAAAGGAGGTGACTAAAGGCTTCTTGTAGAAGGCAAGACTTTTGCCGAAATCAGGAGGTGGGAGTATGGAGCATCCCAGGCATGGAGACAGCAAGTAAACTTACTTAGTGTCAAAAGATGGGGTGCTATGTGTGGGGAAAGACTTATTAAATGTTTACCACGTAAGTGACACTCTGCTAAGATCTTGGAATACAAAGAATGGTAAAAGATAAGCCCTGATGTCAGAGCACTCAGAATATGTTTCAATGGAGGAGATAATATGAAAACAGATAAGTACAAACATGATACACCATACAGGATAAATTAGGAATAATCAATAGAGGAAAACATGTTTTAAAGGGGGTTGGGAAAAATCTTCTTGTAGAAGTTAGCATTTTAGCCAGAGCTGAACAAGAAATGAAGGCAAGAGAAGAGAATTCCATGAGTGGGGGGGAGAGGGGAGGGAGAGACATCTAGTAAAATACCTGGAGTCTGGAAGTAAAAGTGTCTTGTGCTAGGATGGGCAGTGTCTGCTCACTCCATCTTTACTCTGTCAGCCAAACTACTGGACACAACAGGCCAATCCGTTGTACATCGTATAGAGCAGAAGGGAGATACTAGTAATTTTAGAAAATGCAACTCAACCTAAAACTTGCTCAAATTATTTTATATTTATGACATATATTCAAAGGGATTCAATTTATTTTTCTTTAAATAATTCCCAAAAGTATTTCCCCTACAATTTAACAACACTAATTTTTTGAAAACAGGTTTTTTAATGTATATTTTAAAGTTAAGATTTTGAACATGATTTCCATATAAAGACAGGTGAAAAAATTAGGGATGAAGTTATGACTAATGCAAGGAGATTTTTTTTTCATGTTATTTTATAGAATCAGCTTCATTATCTCTCAGCATAGCTCATAAAGCTGTCCAACGACAAGCGTAAGAGTTTCTCATGGGACTTAAGACTATTTAGGTAGTTTTATTGATAAGTGGGAATTCCCTTGACTGCAGACCAGTATCTTCTCTGCAACTTTAAATTTTAGAAAATTGTGTTGGTCAGCAAGAGGTTAACTGATTTGCTGAGGTCCTACATAGCCAGTGTATGTAAGATGTAAGACCTAGTTAGGTCTTGCAAACTTCCAGGATAGTTTTCCGTCCACCATACTGTGCTGCCTCTCTTGATTTTATGAAACAATATAGGCAAGAAAATCTTTTACCATGAGTCACAAAAAATGTACATAGGGAAGTAAAATTCCATATGTATTTTTCAAAGGATATTTTTCTTTATTAACTATGAAAATCTGTGGAATCCTGTCTGGAAATTTGCTGGTTGGAAGTACATTATTCCCTTGTCCAAATTGAATTTTATATTGTTTCTTAATTGGTGAAAATATGCAAGTAATTAAATGTATTCTTAGAAACAGTGAAGCCTTATCCTGATTTAAACTTATTTTTTCATGTCCTTTCCAATATCGATCATTCATTAGCTTCCAAAATTAAAAAAAGACTATATTTTGATGTTTTTCTTAATATTTTCCCTTATCCTAAAAGCCAAGAAATAAAGGGATTGGCATGGTACTTCTGCACATACAGCCATACATCGATGTACCTGTCTTAACATTTACAAAGCCACAGTAGGTGTGGATAAGTGAGAACAGCCCCATAGGTTAAAGCAACAGAGGTATTAGCTCCCTGAAATGACTGAAACCAAAGGTCTTCCTAATTAACTTACTATCCTTACTGACCTTCTAATGGATATACTGATTTGCAGTTGAATTAATTTCAGAATATATAAATAGAAGATAAAACAAATCTGTGTATGCATAGTTTTTTGATGTGGTTATTAAAATTTATTTAAATATAGTAATGGTCATGGAAATGATTGTAAGTAACTCTTGGTTTAAAATGTTTTTTTCTAAAACTAAAGAAAAATGAAAATCCTATAGCTACACAGTAAGACAATTCAAAGTAAATGTTAGTCACTTTTTCAAGGTTGAGATACTTTTAAATGTGTTTGGTAGTGATCAGAGAACCCATGCCAAATGAGCCTAAACAGAATGTCACTATTTAATTAACCACCCTTTAGAAGTTTGGCTATACTTAATGTGGTGACACACTCAAAATGAAGAACATTGAATTTCTAACCATCAGCTTCTTGTTAATTGAAAACTGTCTCAGATTCTTCCCCTCTCCCCTCTACTTTTATGGTTATATTCTCCCCGAAAATGCACAACAACCAAATTGCTCTCTCAACCTGGTGCCACACAGTTAGCATGATGTTTTATCCAGCATCTTTCTTTTTCATCCTCTTTTCCTCATAAAAAATTATGAGAATTTTTTGCTGCTTTGCCTCCTTCCTTTCACTACTCATTACTCAGTTTTCTGCTTAAGCCATTTCACAAATGTAAACACCTTTTAAAAATTCCATTCCCCTTTCTGCCAACTCCTTCCCTGGAATATCATTCTTTTCTCCTGTCTTCCTTTAATTTTGCTTATCCCTTTTTTGAGTAAAACAAGGAGTACATCTGGATTAAGAAATATAAAATTAATAGTATAAAAACTGAATTAACAAATCTCAATTTTTTAAAAGTTCCCTTCATATTCGCAATAATAAAAGGTTTCATTTCATCTCCCCCTTTTCTAAATAAACTTGAAAATCATAAGCAGTTCATGTTTTAAGAAATGCAAATGGCTTATATGTTGTTTTCCTGTTTTATTTGATTACTGACTTAAGAATTTGTATTATTGCTAAATACTAATTACTAGAAAGACCTGGATTCATTCTAGTTCTGTGACCCTGAGCAAATTTGTTTATCAGCTTCTTCAGTGTCCTCAAGCATGAGGATGATAATAAGTACTTCCCAAAGATCAAAATGATGCAATATTTGTAAAATGCTGAACACAGTTTCTGGGACATAGTAGACACATAATAGATGCTAGTTTTCCTTCTTATCGAGATACGTCCAAGCATGTCACCATTGCAGCTGGCAGGATGGGGGAGGAAGAAATCTCTTTCCTTCTGACTATCTTAGACACTCTGGAAGAAGGCCAGAAGGAAAAGGCAAAAGGGGAGTTCTGAAAACAAGAAAAAACCAAAATATGCCCATATGGATATTTATATGAACATTTGTAACTTCAGTAATACACAATTTTTTTTTTGTTACAAATATTTCCTCGACCAACACATAACACAACCTCTTTACAACTTGGTGTCGAAGGTCAGTTATCAGCAGAAGGTTTTCAATGGATAGCTGGGCTTAGAGTCAGAAAGTCTCATCATTGTGGAGTTCAAATCTGGTATCAGATACTAGGTGTGTGGCTCTGGGCAAGACTCTCTCAGTTTCATCATATGTAAAATGAGTTGGGGAAGGAAATGGTGAACTATTCTAGTATCTTTACCAAGAAAACTCAACATGAGGAGACAAAGAGTCGAACAGGACTGAGATGACTAAGCAACAAAGATGGACTTTGAAATATATCATCAATAAAAAGTTTATCCTCCCTTGACCAACCTGGTAATATCTTTATGATCTTAGTTAGATTGGTCCATGGACAACAGACATACCAGGCCCTTACTGCAAACCCTTTCCACCATGGCAGAAGTGCCAAAATGTTTACCTTGCTGGAACAGCCTGTGTCATCCTAGAGCCACTTCAACTATGCAATGCTGCATTTCAGTGAGTGTGTACATGTGCTTCTGCAAAGATACAATACACAAATATATAAAGGTTTTTTATGAGGGATTTAGCTGCTTCACTAAATATTTTGTAGTTGCGGATGGAAAAAGTTATTAGACTTAACTACCAAGCAGGGTGAAGCCCACCTATACTCCCAGTTACAGGGAGGTTGAGGCTGGCAGATCTCTTGAGCTCATGAGTTCTGGGTTGTAGTGGGCCATGCCAGTAGTGTCTCTCCTCTATTTGGCTTTATTTAGTATGGGTAATCCCAAAGTACAAGGAGCCAGCAAGTTACCTCAGGAGAGGTGAAGCAGTCCAGGTCAGAACCTGAGCAAAATTCCCATGCTAATCTGTAGTGAAATCTACATCTACCTGCTAGATATTTCTCCTGCACTAGCGATTTAGTGTATCATATCCAGCAATGAGAGTTAATGCATATTTTGTATTTATTTAGGTGACATTAGTGTCCATTTATTTTGGAAATTATTTACAATTAGGTATAAGAATAATGCATTATTAATTTAATTAACCAATTAAAAATTATCCTAAAAATGGTACAATATTGATTGCTGTAATATATTATCAAAGAATCATATTGCTCTCTTATCTCTGTAGAACATGTCTTCATCTGGCCTGTGCTAATGGACATCCAGATGTTGTATCTCTCTTAATAGAGAGAAAATGTGACCTGAATTTGTTGGACACAGACCATCGAACACCTTTCATGAAGGTATGCATTAGTTAACCATGCTGTTAAAATGGATTTGGATTTCTGTCTTTGATTAAGAAAATCAAAAGTTAGTAAATAACTTATTTAAATATCACTAATTATGTTTGAATATATTCAATTTTACATTACATTATTACTTATTTGTATATATTATGCTGCGAGGGATGTAGAAGACCCTTACCCAAAATCATTACTCAGAGATCACTCAGTAGAAAGCAGAAAAGTTATTTATTAATAAATTCTCATGAGAATGAGCAATTCCACTGTGAGAAGGGAAAGAGAGAAAGCTCACAGTAGAAGGGCTAAAGATTTAGGAAAGATATACAGTTTTTATAGGTTTGGTTACAAAGGATTAAATCATAGGTTGGGGATCATTGAGAAATAGATGCCCTCTCCCCTAATTGAATGTTAAACTTTGGTGCCAAAGGCAGATTAGAACGGAATGCTTTGTTTCACTGATTCCAAGAGGAATCATCAATCAGACCTTCAAACTTCAGATTACTGAGCTGATAGCATTTAATAATATAAATACTGATAACATTGAACAAGGATAAATGTCATCATTTCTGGTGAAGTAAATATATGTAGTTTTAAGTAAATATTGGCTTGCACACAACATACTTATGCAGGTCACAGAGACATAGAAATAATAAAATACAGAAAAAGAATTCATTCCTATAAATTCTTCACCTTATCTCTCTCTATTCCCCACAATGCTGACAAGCAATACAGTGTGAGGAGGGGAAGTGTACTTCATGTTGCTTCACCATGGTGCAGACCCTAATATTGGGGATGGAAGCAACAATGCTCTTCACTATGTTTCCTATTTTCTGGGAATAGACCTAGCAGCAAAACTGCTTCACTATAAAGCTGATATTGAAGCAAAAAACAAGGTAGAAACGAATAATCTTGTATAATAATCAACTAAAAAATCAGTGTCCAATGTACATATTTAATAATTCATTTATTTATGCAAGCATTTTTTAATGAAAATAAAGTTATTCTGTAGTCAAAGTTCATTAGTCTTCAGAATTTTCTAATGTAGGATGGAGGGGTGAGGAAGGAAGAGAGAGAGTACCCATGACACTGGAACAAGTTTCATTCACAGTGGAACTCCTAAGAAGGAAATTCCCTTCACTAATTTAGCTCAGCGCTTGCTCTATGTTTTAATCTTACAGTATGGATTCTTCCACTGGGATTCATTAACTTTAAAAAGACTACATTACTTTTATGCTCATTTCAATGTAATTGGTTTTGTTTATTTTCTATGTATTTTAGTCATTTAAAAACATTCTAAAAAGAGAGTCCATGACAAAGAAAAAGTTAAGAAACCCAATGTTAGGGAGAGTCCTGGAGTACTGCAGGGTCACCCAGTCAGCATATGAGTGTCAGCTGAAGGCCCTGAATCTAGGTCTCACTCACTTTGTTACTAGTTAGCTGACTATTCTGTCACATCCATCTCTCCAGAATCTTCTTTGCATGATATATTAGGTCTGCTCCCCAGAATGCAGTAGTACTAACCAAACATTATCTACAATGCTTTTCTATATTTAGAACTTTGCAATGTGAATTTGTCATGAAGAAATGCCATAATATTTTAGGAAAAACCTTTTGAAATGTGTTCCTGCTAAATCTAACTACCCAGAGACAGAATTTTCACAGGAAAAAATTAAATACATGTTTTCCTTATCCTAATGACTACACATTTTTCCTTCTAGAACTGCTGAATGACTCCTGATTTTTTAAGTAAAGGCTTAATTCTTTGTCATTGCCACTTGGGAGAGGAAAAACAAGGAATATATTAGGAGGGTGGTAAGAGAAGGAAAATGCTAGGTGAATGATTTTCTCCCAGGTTTCACTTACTCAGGGCAAGATTTTTTTTTTTAAATTTGTTTTATTTTCTGTTGTTGTTGTTGTTGTTGAGTTTATTTGTATCTGAGGAGAATGGGTAAAAATAACTAGTCTGCTTCAAACCCAGCCCAGGATATAGCTTTATCTTAATAGAGTTTTGAGGAAATAAGTTTGGAAATAAATTGGACAATAATCTGGCAAGAAAGGAAGATACTCATGAAATAATATGAACTGATCTTTTATAAATTCTGAATTTCTATCTTCTAATTACATATTAATAGCTAGAAAGAATGCAAAAGATATCTAATTTCATTTTATTATTTTACATAGAAGGAAACTTATGGCCCAGAGAGCTAAAATAATTTGCTTTGTGATGACATAGGAATTCACCAATAGAAATAAGATTTATGCTTTAGTCTTCTCACTCCAGTGTTTCATTGTGCCATGTTTTTTTTTTTTTTTTTTTTTTTTAAATTTAATAGCCTTTTATTTACAGGATATATACATGGGTAACTTTACAGCATTAACAATTGCCAAACCTCTTGTTCCAATTTTTCACCTCTTACCCCCCACCCTCCCTAAATGGCAGGATGACCAGTAGATGTTAAATATATTAAAATATAACTTAGATAAACAATAAGTATACATGACCAAAACATTATTTTGCTGTACAAAAGAATCAGACTCTGAATTATTGTACAATTAGCTTGTGAAGGAAATCAAAAATGCAGGTGTGCATAAATATAGGGATTGGGAATTCAATGTAATGGTTTTAGTCATCTCCCAGAGTTCTTTTTCTGGGTATAGCTAGTTCAGTTCATTACTGCTCCATTAGAAATGATTTGGTTGATCTCGTTGCTGAGGATGGCCTGATCCATCAGAACTGGTCATCATCTAGTATTGTTGTTGAAGTATATAATGATCTCCTGGTCCTGCTCATTTCACTCAGCATCAGTTCGTGTAAATCTCTCCAGGCCTTTCTGAAATCATCCTGTTGGTCATTTCTTACAGAACAGTAATATTCCATAATTTTCATATACCACAATTTATTCAGCCATTCTCCAACTGATGGACATCCATTCAGTTTCCAGTTTCTAGCCACTACAAAAAGGGCTGCCACAAACATTCGTGCACATACAGGTCCCTTTCCCTTCTTTATAATCTCTTTGGGATATAATCCCAGTAGTAACACTGTTGGATCAAAGGGTATGCACAGTTTGATAGCTTTTTGAGCATAGTTCCAAACTACTCTCCAAAATGGTTGGATTCGTTCACAACTCCACCAACAATGCATCAATGTCCCAGTTTTCCGCATCCCTCCAACAATCATCATTATTTTTCCTGTCATCTTAGCCAATCTGACAGGTGTGTAGTGGTATCTTAGAGTTGTCTTAATTTGCATTTCTCTGATTAATAATGACTTGGAGCATCTTTTCATATGACTAGAAATAGTTTCAATTTCTTCATCTGAGAATTGTCTGTTCATATCCTTTGACCATTTTTCAATTGGAGAATGGCTTGATTTTTTATAAATTAGAGTTAATTCTCTATATATTTTGGAAATGAGGCCTTTATCAGAACCTTTGACTGTAAAAATATTTTCCCAGTTTATTGCTTCCCTTCTAATCTTGTCTGCATTAGTTTTGTTTGTACAAAAACTTTTCAGTTTGGTATAATCGAAATTTTCTATTTTGTGATCAGTAATGATCTCTAGTTCTGCTTTGGTCATAAAGACCTTCCCTTCCACAGGTCTGAGAGGTAAACTATCCTATGTTCCTCTAATTTATTAATAATTTCATTCTTTATGCCTAGGTCATGAACCCATTTTGACCTTATCTTGGTGTACGGTGTTAAGTATGGATCAATGCCTAGTTTCTGCCATATTAGTTTCCAATTTTCCCAGCAATTTTTATCAAACAGTAAGTTCTTATCCCAAAAGCTGGGATCTTTGGGTTTGTCAAAGACTAGGTTGCTATATTTGTTGACTGTTTTATCCCTTGAACCCAATCTATTCCACTGATCAACTAATCTATTCCTTAGCCAATACCAAATAGTTTTGGTAACTGCTGCTCTATAATATAATTTTAGATCTGGTACAGCTAAGCCACCATCATTTGATTTTTTTTTCATTAATTCCCTTGAAATTCTTGACCTTTTGTTTTTCCATATGAACTTTGTTGTTATTTTTTCTAGGTCATTAAGTGCCATGTTTTCTTATCACTTCATGGGCAAATTCACAAGACGTTCATATAAAGTCATAAATTGAATTACAGTAAATATAGAATGCTTACTTAATATAACAACATCTTTCTTGTAACTTTGCAGGAAGGCCTTACACCACTTTTTTTTTGCAATTAGAGGACAGAACTGTGAAATGGCAGAATTTCTCCTAAAGAATGGAGTAAATGTTAATGCCTTGGATGGCTCTAAAAGGTACAGTAATAAAAGGTTTAAAATACAAAAACAACATTTCTAGAAGAATACAAACAACTTAAATCTTGGAACATTTAGTGAACAACAATAATTGAAATTGAATATCATTGCAAAGGGGTGAACAAAGCACATATTATCTATGAAAAGAAAAAAATCCCTATTTATGACTGCAAGAGAAAAAAAACAGTTTATATGGGCATATTAACCATTGTTTATTGGTGATTATTATTTTCAGTTTTCTTTATTGATTTTGAATTAGTTGAGATTATCCCATAGAAGTTTTGAACTTTCATAATTCAGTTGATTCTCTAATAATCTTAATATCACCCATGAGGATTGTAGCATATATTTTCTGTTCCATGTTTAAATTTTCCTTAAGAATATGCACATTGATAAATGCAAATAAAGGAATTATATGATAAAATACTTTGATGAACCCTTGATCTTATCATTATGACTACTCTTGCCACTGATTCAGATATTCATCCTTCTATCCAATCATATCCCACAGGACTTTTGTCATAAAGGATCCAGGAAACACACTGAATCGTTCCCTTGTTTCTTTTAATACTTGAGAAACAGTGCAAGCTTTCATTTTCAATACAAGATTAGCCTACCTCTTTTTCTTTTCTTTTTTTTTCTTTGCCATCACTTACTACATCAAAGTCATCAAAATCACCTACTTATATTCAATATATATATATATATATATATATATATATCTCCATGGATTTTTGGGATTCTCTACATTTTTGATTTGTAAAAGATCATGTATTTGTATTTTAGATTTTTAAAAATCTACTGTGGTCAAAGATTATTCCTGAAAAATATTGGTGTTTATAAAATAAGCTTTTGTGGCAGTGTGATCATTAGAGAAGGGTTGTGTAGTTTCTCAAATGAGATCCTTTGGATCTCCTTTTCCCAATAATCTATATGTATAAATACATCTACAAAAATATAGTTATACCAACTAGTTGGAGCTGTTCAGCAAACTACACGGAATCTGGAAAATTTAATTTTTCAGTATGGATTCTTTGATCAATCTCTTTATACTAAATATGGGCCTTTTTTCATGTTCAAAGCTTGCCACAGTAATATGTTGTCCCAAATAGAAGTATTTGGAAATCTTTTCTATCACATACAATCTAATCTATTTGGACTCTGTACAGAGCATCCTACATAGCACTGGTTACTTTCTTTGATATTTTCTTTTCATTTATGCCCTTGATATTCTTAATGTTTTGTTCTAGCAGAGGATTTTTGTTTTTGTTTTGTTTGTTTTTCCTAGCTCTGTCAAATCATTTTTTTTTTTTTGATAGTTGATTTCTATGGCACTGAAGAAGTAAATTAATGTAGGTAACATTTTACCTACATTTTTAATATAACATTTTTAATTATATTGCCCGGTCCTACCCATGAGCAATAATATTAATTGCTCATGGGTAAAACCTGCCAATATGATATTTTTTTGTGTCAAAAGTGTTTTGTAATTGTGCTCAGACAGTTTGTTTTCTCAGTAGACTCCCAAAATTTTATATTGTATATAGTTATTTGCAATGGAATTTTTCTTTCTATCTCTTGCTTCTGGGCTTTGTTGATCATATAAAGAAATGCAAATGATTTATGTGGGCTTATCTGCAACTCTGTCAAAGTTGTTAATTATTTCATATATTGTGAAGTACAGACTAGTTACTTAGAGGGCCTCTGGGTCAGCCAGAATTAGGATAAATTAAAATCCTTGATCTTTAGGGGGAGAAGTGAAGGAAACAGACAAACTGACACGAGGCTCCTAGATTCTCAAGTGTACAGCCCCCAGCCTCTCTCCTCCTTGTCATGCTGCAAAGTGATTCTGACCTCTGTCCCTCCATTCTCCAATCCTTGCTTATGATTATCTCAACACCAAAACATTCAGCAAGCATCCAACAGCTAGAAGAGCCATTTATGGAAACATATGCTAATAGAGTCATTGTCTCACATCAAATAGGTAATTAGCCTTAAGTTCTTGGTTGTCTGATTCAAGCAATACTTTTGTGGAGTTTCAGCCCTCTACAATAGAGTTTTAGTTGATTTAGGTTTCTCTAAGTATACAATTATGCATAATCTTCAAAGAGTGATCCTTTTGTTTCCTTATTGCCTGTTCTAATTTCTTCTATTTTTCTTCTTTTATTGCTGTAGCTAACATTTGTAGTAGTATGTCAAAAAATTGTGGTGACAATGGACATCCTGGCTTCACCCCTGATTTTACTGGGAAGTTTTTGAGATTATCTCCATTACAGATATTGTTTGTTGTTGATGTTAGATAGATGCTCATTATCATTTTAAAGAATGTTGGCTGTTTTTATTCTCTTTAATGTTTTGAATAGGAATGGGTGCTTCTTTCATCAAAAACTTTTTAAAGACCATTACATTGAATTCCCAATCCCTATATTTATGCCCACCTGCATTTTTGATTTCCTTCACAAGCTAATTGTACAATATTTCAGAGTCCGATTCTTTTTGTACAGCAAAATAATGGTTTGGTCATGTATACTTATTGTGTATCTAATTTATATTTTAATATATTTAACATCTACTGGTCATCCTGCATCTGGGGGAGGGGGTGGGGGGGTAAGAGGTGAAAAATTGGAACAAGTGGTTTGGCAATTCTTAATGCTGTAAAGTTACCCATACATATAACCTGTAAATAAAAGGCTATTAATAAAAAAAATGAATTTAAAAAATTAAAAAAAACTTTTTAAAGCATCTTTTGAGATAATCATGATTTCTGTTACTTTTGTTTTTGATATAGACAATTCCATTGATATTTTCCCTAATATTGAGCCAACCTTGCATTCCTGGTATAAAGTCCACCTAGCCATAGTGTATAATCCTTGTCATACATTGCTGCAATCTCCTTGTTCTTATTTGAGTTGAAGTTTTTGCATTGCTATTCCTTTGGGAAAATAATCTATAATTTTCTTTCTCTGTCTAGGCCTTCCTAGATTTAGGTATAGTACCATAGTTGTGCCATACAAGGAATAGTAGAACTCTTTCTTTGTTTATTTTCCCAAACAATGTATATAGTATTAGAATTAAGTTTTCTTTGATTTATTAGAATTCCAGAGTGAACCCATCTGGCACTGTGGATTATTTTTCTTAAGGGGTTCAATAATGGCTTGTTAAATTTCTTCTTCTAAGATGCAGTTATTTAATCAGGCATCCAATTTCCTGATTTATTAATCTGAGTAATGTATATTTTCTTAAATGTTCATTGATTTTTCTCATATGGTAAGATTTACTGGCAGGGAATTGGGCAAAATATTTCCTAATGATTGTTTTAATATGTTCATTGGTGATAATTTTACTTTTTTTGTTTTTTGATAATAGACATTTAGTTTTTTTTAAAATCAAATTAAATAGTGAGTTATATCATTGATTTTTCATTAAAGCAGCTATTAGACTTATTTATTAGTCTATACTCCCCTTATATGTTTTTGTTTTCTTTAAATATTTTGAAACTCACATTTGATTGTGAGGATTTCCAATTTGGTACTCAGTTGGGGATTTTTAAATTCATTATCTTACTAGGTTTTTTGTTTTGTTTTGTTTTGATATATTTTGTATTTGTTTTTAGTTTCATGCCTCACTTATTGATCTGTTCTTTTTGTATTTCACTTATATGAGAATTTAGGGAAGCAAATTTTACCCTAAATACTATTTTGGCTGCATCTCATAAATTTTGGTATGTTATCTCATCAATATCATTCTCTTTTATGTGGATTTATTTTATATCCTACAATTTTGCTAAAGTTGTTAATTCTTGCTAGTATATCATCTGCAAAGAGTGCTAGTTTTGTTTTCTCATCACCTATTTTAATTCCTTCAATTTCTTTTTTTTCTCTTGATAAAGCTAACATTTCTAGTACAATATTAAATAGTAGTGGTGAAAAGGGGCAACCTCATTTCACCTCTAATCTTATTGGGAATATTTCTATCTTTTCCCCATTGTATATAATGCTTGATGATAGTTTTCAATAGATGGTATTTATCATTTTAAGGAAAACTCAATTTATTTCTGTGCTCTCTTGTTGTTGCTGTTGTTTATAATAGGAATGGGTGTTGTATTTTGTCAAATGCTTGTGTCTATTGAGATAATCATATAATTTCTGTTAGTTTGATTGTTGATATAGTCAATTATGCTGATAGTTTTTCTGATATTGAGTCAGCTTTGTAATTCTGGTATAAATACCACTTGGCCATTTTGTATTATCCTGGTGATAAGTTCCTATAATCTCTTTTTTAAAAATTTCATTTATTTATAATTATTCCCCAATTACATTTCAAACATTTTTTTACATTTGTTTTTTAAAGTTTTGAGTTCCAGATTCTCTCCTTGGTGTCTACCCACAGCTCCCTTTAAGAAATCACATGTGAAGTTATGCAATATGTTTTTTTTTTTAAACAATTATAATTTTTTATTGATACTACCCATGCCTGGGTAATTTCTTACATTATCCCTCGCACTTACTTATGTTCTGACATTTCCCCTCCATCCCTCTACCCCCTCCCCCAGATGGCAAGCAGTTCTATACATGTTAAATATGTCACAGTATATCCTAGATACAATATATGTGTGTAGAACTGAACAGTTCTCTTGTTATGCAATATGTTTTCATAAAAGTTGTGTTGAGAAAGAAAGCCAGATCTTCCATCAAGAAAAATAAAGTTAAAAAGAGAGAAAGACAGATAGGGATGGAGAAAAGGTGAGAAAGAAAGACAGGGAGGGTCAGAGAAGAAGGTGAGAGAGAAAAGCAGAGAGATGGAGAGGAAGAGGGAGAAAAAGAAGAAATACTGCTGAGAATAGCAGTCATTTAAAATAGGTCATCTCAAAATATTGCTATTAATTTGTATACACTTCATGTCACTTTGCTTGAATTCATGGAGGGCTTTCCAGTTTTTTCTTGAGCCCAACATTTTACAAAGAATAATATTCCATGACAATCACATACCATAATTTATTCAGCCATTCCCCAATTGGTGGGCTTCTCCTTGATTTCCATTTTTTTGCTCTGACAAGAGAGCTCCTACAAATATTTTTGTACTTATAGGTCCTTTTACTTAAAAAAAAAAAAACTCTCTTTTGATATTCATAGCTAGTAGTGGTATTGTTAGGTCAAAGGATGTGCATGAATTTATAGCTCTTTGGGCATAGATCATATCTTATGATCATTTATCATTTGGGGCATAACTCTTATTTTTAAAAATTGAGTCAGTTCCTTCTATGTTTGAGAAATGAGGTATTTGAAACTTGCTTCAAAATTCTGTTTACAATTACTGTGCTAACCATACCTCCCTTATTTTATTCTCTTCCCTTTCACTCTAACACTCCTCAAAAAATGTTCTGCTGTTGACCAACCTTCCCCCAATATGCTCTCTTAATTTATCACTCTTTCCTCTTTCCATATCCCATTCCCGTCCTCTTTTCCTCCAAAGTTTTATATATATATATATATATATATATATATATATATATATATATTCCCTTATATAATGTGCATATTATTTCCTTCCTTCATAATAAGGTTCATTCACTTCTCCTTTCTCCCCTTTTTCCCTGTAGTATAAAACATTTTTTGCCAATTTTTTATGGCAGATAATTTATATTATTCCATTTTTCCCTTTCCTTTTCTTCCAGTACATTCCTCTCTCACTCCATAATTTCATCATTTTTTCTGCTTTATTTTATCATTTTCCCCAGATACATTAAAAAAAAAAGTTTCTTACATTTGTTTTTACAATTTTTGAGTTTGAGATTCTCTCCTTTATTTCCTCCCACAATTAAGAAAGCACTTGTGAAGTTATTACAAATTATTTCCATAAAAGTCAAAGTCCCGCAAAAATAAACATAAATCTCCTAGCCCAATGAAAGTAAAAACCCTCAAGAAAAATTAAGTTAAAAAAGAGAAAGAGAAATATCCCTGCAGGATAAGATATTGCTAATACTCTTATTGAGTATTATACTTCTACATACTCTTATTATGTTTTTTTTCTTTCTTTGAGCCAATTCTGATGAGAGTTAAGGTTCATACTCTTCCCCTGTCCTCTCCCTTTGCCCCTTCATTGTAAATATTTGACCCCTTTTTATGACATATAATTTGCACCATTCCACTTCTTTATCTTCTCCCCCAGTACATTTCTCTCACCCCTTAATTTCATTATTTTTAAAAAAGATATTATTCCTTTGTATTCAACTCACATTTGTGTCCTTTGTTTATATATACTTCAGCTAACAGTCATAATAATGAGAAAATTTTAGGAATGCAAACAGACCTTATGATATTACTTTCCTCATTATCTCCTTATGCTTCTGCAAAATGCCATATTTGAAAATTAGATTTTCCATTCAACTCTGATCTTTTCATCACAAATGTCTGATAATCTTCTATTTCATTCTATGAGGGATGATACTGAATTTTGCTGGGCAGGTGTTTTTGGTTGCAATGCTAGGTAGTTCCATTGCTTTCAGTAATATTATGCCATGCCTTCTGGTCCTTTAATGTAGAAGCTACTAAATCTTGGGTTATCCTGACTATGGCTACACTATAACTGAATTGTTTCTTCCTGTATGTTTGCAAGATTTTCTTCTTGACCTGGGAGTTGCAGATTTTGACTAAAATATTTCTGTGAGTTTTCATTTAGGGATCTCTTCCAAGAGGTAATTGGCTGCTAAAAATCTTGTGTTATTCTAACTGTGGCTCCACTATAACTGAATTGTTTCTTTCTGTCTGCTTGCAGCATTTTCTCCTTCATTTGATAATTAGCCTAATTCTGGAAATTAGCTACAATACTCCTTTCCATTTTCATTTTGGGGGACTCTTTTCAGGAAGTGATGAGTGGATTCTTTCAATGACTTATTTTACCATAAGGTTCTAGGATATAAAGGCAGTTTTCCTGGATGATTTTTTAAAAGGTGTTTTCCAGGCTCTTTTTTTTATAATGTCTAGTAATTTTCAGATTGATTCTCCTGTATTTTTTTTTTCCCACTGAGGAATTTTATGTTTTCTTCTATTTTCTTTTCTTTTCTTTTCTTTCTATGATCGAGTTTTTGTGGTTGAATGGAGGGTTTTTTTTTTAATTGACTATTTTTTAAAAAATTGTTTTCTTTTTCCATTTTGCCAATTTTATTTTTTAGGAAATTGTTTTCTTCAATATGTTTTTTTTTTTTCATTTCTTGAATGTTATTTTTTAAGGAGTTGTTTTCTTTTTTTTTAAATAGCTTTTTATTTACAAACATAAGCATGGGTAATATTTTCACCATTGACCCTTGAAAACTTTCTGTTCCAACTTTTCCCCTCCTTCCCCCCCACCTTCTCCCCTAGATGGCAGGTAGTCCGATACATGTTAAACATGTTAAAAGTATGTTAAATCCAATATATGTATACATATTTATACAGTTATCTTGTTGCATAAGAAAAATCAGATCTAGAAAGAAAGAAAAAATCTGAGAAGGAAAACAAAAATGCAAGCAAACAATAACAGAAAGAGTGTTGTAGTGCCCACTCAGTTTCTCTCTCTGGGTGTAGCTGATTCTCTTCATTACTGAACAATTGGAACTGGTTTGAATCATCTCATTGCTGAAGAGAACCACGTCCATCAGAGTTGATCATCATATAATTTTCTTGTTGCCGTGTATAATGATCTCCTACTCTGCTTATTTCAGTTTGATAACTTTTTAAGCATAGTTCCAAACTGCTTTCCAGAATGGTTGGGTTTGTTCACAATTCTACCAACAATGTATCAGTGTCCCAGTTTTCCCACATCTGTTCGAACATTCGTTATTACCTTTTCCTGTCATCCTAGCCAATCTGAGAGGTATGTAGTGGTATCTTAGAGTTGTCTTAATTTGCATTTCTCTGACCAATAATTATTTGGAGCACCTTTTCATATGACTAGAAATTGTTTCAATTGCTTCATTTGAAAATTGTCCATTTTATCCTT
>NC_045430.1:39204206-39243192 GCF_902635505.1 Sarcophilus harrisii
TTCCCTTCCCTTGTCCATGGACCAGGTTCATCATCATCCCTTCTGAGGAGGTATCGCCACACAAGGAAACCAGATTTTCCTTTTTCAGGCCAATACTTCACTACCTTATATATGCCATCATATCGATTCCCTTCAGCTGGGGCATATTTACTGTGTTTCCCTCCTTTAACGTTCCTCACCACTCTGACTGGCTTCCCAGCTCGCCAGTCCTTGGCTTCAGCTCCACCTCGGTCATTGATAGGAGCACTGCAGTTCAAAGCCAGAGCTCTGTTCATGTTGGTAAGTTTCTGATCACAGGACTGCTCTGCAGTCCGTTTGTTGCCAGAAAGATCTCTGCCCCCACTGCCTGTATAAGTGAAAGAGTTGCCATGGTCCACATCATCTTCATAGCCCCCTGCTAGGACCAGGGAGTAGGCGCCATCATTGCTTCTGCCATGTATACCTGCCACATGGGGCCTATGGACACCAGACTCACTCACCTGTACTCTGAACTTCCACATGGTACCAACAGGAATTCCAGGGATTGGTCCATAATGATTAGAAGGCACAACCGTGCACTCCCTTGTGCGACCCACACATGCCATACCCTTGCCCCAATCTCTTTGAGATGATGATGTAGCAGATGCCATCTTTGCCTTCTTTTTGCTCTCTTTTAACTTCTCCCCAGCCAAGACCACTTCACTAGCATCATTCCGACATTCAGGGCAATACCAGTCCTCATCATCCGGAATCCGGCTCAGTGGGGGGTTGAGGCAATAGATGTGGAAAGCCATGTCACACTCATCACACATCAGCTGCTTGTCAGGGTCTTGCTTTCCTCCACACACATAGCAGGCACACATTCTGCAGGTCTTATTGGGGTTATCTTTACAGTGCTTGCAAATGGGGCCACTCTGTCTTTTCAAAGGATTTTCGAAACCAACCGGGCTCACACTGCCAGGTTCCTCAATTTTGTAAACTTCATCCACAAAAGTTATTCTACAATCATTCAGAGAATCACCCGCGTCCCCAAGCAGTAAATTTGCATAGATCTCTTTAACAGTCCTCGTTTCCCGTTTTCGAAGGATCTCAGCATCATACCAGAAGCCCCTCTCCTTGGGTTCATCAGGATTATAGTTCACCATTACAATTTGTCCAACTTCCAACTGATGCCATTTCAGTATCGTCCGGGCTCGAGCTCTTACATCTTTTGAACTCAACTTTACAACACCATTTTCTGGATAGTCTTCATATTTCACATGATAGATAACATCCTCTTCAGGCACTTGGCCATTTTCAATGTCACTGGATTCGCTGGCTTCTTCTGCTCTTTCTGTAACATTTACCAATATGGCTTCAAACCATGCTCCCATGTTCATATCTCGGGCATCTACATATTCATTAATCTTATAGAGGCCAAATCCTGGATCAATCCAATCTGTTGGAGCAGCTGGGCCAGGTTGCCCATCAATTTCCAGGGCTCCTTCACCATGATTGGAACTCTTATCAGATTCGCTCTGCCCTGAGCAACAGCCTGAATCAGTATCAGAAAGTTCAGAATCCTTTTCTTTACTAGGAACAGAAAGTACAGCTGGGCTTTGTCTCACTAGCAGCTGAACAATGTCATTTAGACCAACATTATAGTCAAAAAGGGAGTGCCCATCTTCCATCTGTTTGCCCCGATAAAAAAGCCTTTGTCTCCCTGGTTCCACCGTGAACACTTCCTGGATTTTCAACCTTAGCTCTTCCACCTTGGTGAGCTTAGAGAGAGAGTCTACCCGGTGGGTCTCCTTGCCATCCATGGTGCGAACCTGGATCCACATGGTGGTAGCTCTCCTGGGGAGGGGTCCCAGCTCGCGGGCCGGCGCGAGCTGAGGTGGTCTCTAGCCAGCTTGCCCAGGCTCGCCCGATCCCACCATGGATTCCCCCCTCCGCCCTCCAAGGTCGCGCGCGCATTCCGCCCCCCAACCCCCCCCTATATTTGGTTCTTAATGGTTCTTAATGTTCTTCCCATATGTGTTCACCCTCTGTCCTTTTCTCCTATGCTCCCAACCACTTTGGGGAAATGGGAATGATTCTAGAAATGGAAATTCAATCACATCACGAGAAAATTCAGGGAAATTTATATAATGAAGATAACACATTGATGGGTCCAGGTTCAGTTCACATGTATGACCTCTGAGAAAGAAAAAGAATTAGAAAGCAGGCAAAACAAAGGACAATTAGAAGATTATGAAGATAAAGTGTCAGAGGAGGAAAAACTTAGGAAGAGTAGGAAAGAGAAAGGGAGGAAGAGGATTCAGTCAAGATAGCTAGGATGCTATAGAGAGAGAAGGATCAGAATATGTAGATAGAGAGGATGAAGAAAAAAGGCAAGATGAAGATTTTGAAAATATGAAGGAAAAAGAGGGTTTGAGTATTCATCAGAATCTCTGTGTTCATACTATGAAATATGATTGGAATGAAGCTAAATGTAAAATAAGTTAAGAAGAGCAAAGAATGAATGTTTCTACAGAATTTCCCGTGTCAGTGATAACTGATATTTATAGAAACTTAGATGACATTTCTATTAAAATAAAAAATACAGAATATTTTATTTGATTAACAAACCCTTCATTTTTCTAAGAAGTACAAGATTTACATCTAGATTGAACCTTAAAGCTTTTCTAATTCATTTAGTACTTATTTGTAAAGTTTTAAATCTCAGTTGTTCTGTTCTCGTCGATAAATTCAAAAAGGAAAGATGTGAAAAACTATTTTAGACCATAATAACACTCATTTATTCCGAAACCTAAGTATCTAACGTATATTTTACTTAAATTATAAACTTAATGAAAAAGGAATTTTTGATTACGTGCTAAAATATTTTTCTAATTATAATAGAATTAGAAAAAGAGCAGGAACATTGAAAAGTTCAAGTAGAATATATGTATTGTGTTATTGAAAATGTGTATGTAGCATCTCTAATATTCTATTTTAAAACAATCAGAAAAAAATGATTAGAATCATTAGAGTCATTTTGTAATTTTAACCGTAAAAGCTGGAGAACTCTGAAAAGAAACTTCCTTTTTAATTTTTACCAATTTTCAGCTCACCTATCTTTGTTCTTCAGACAGACATCAATTTTTAAGGTATTATTAAAATATAACAGAGGAATTTAAATCAGAACTGGAATAATAGTCTTATTATATTCCTGTATCTCCTAACCTTTTAAAAAAATAAATCTGGTTTCCAAAACTTTATTTTCTGTTACTTGCAGTAAATTTTGTTAGCACAAATAACACTGTGACCTCATATGGAAGTGGAAAAAAGAAATAGTGATCTCAGGTTTCATAATATCATATCCTATATCTCCATTACATTTTAATAGCTCTCATATTTCAATAATTCAGTTCAACAATACATTTATAAAATCTATTTTATATGAAAAGTGTTTTGTTATATGGCACTCAGAAACAAAGAAAACTCAGTTCCAGCCATCTGGTACTTTATCTTTTAATTGTCGATCTAAGGCATCCACAATTCTCATCAATATTGAAGAAGTCAGTTAAAATTGACAACATTATCAGTGTATTTGAAGCATTTTGAATTTTAATTAAATCTATTTCTACTTCATGAATCTCTATGTCAGTCAAGCATTTCCTGAACGTGTCTTTTATCTTTTTCTTCCTCAATATCTTTCTTTATGTTGTATCCTGTGTTTGCAATCTCTTCCTGGGCCTTTGTTTTCCCCTTATGAAATTCTAGCTGTATGTTAAGGCCAACATCAAATAATGCCACATAAAGAAAGCTTTCATTGGACCTTCTGAACTCTTATTTTTCTTTGTAATTCTCTACACATTTCATAGATTATACTTTCTCCCAGACTTATAGCTGAATAAGCATTGGTAAAGTAGGTAGTATATACCAGGCAGAGTGCTAAGTTCCAGGGATAGAAAGATAAAAAAATAAAAGACATTCCCTGCCCTCAAGGAACTATAGTCTACCCGGGAAAGAGAGCACATAACATAAAAGGAAACCAAGAAATTAGGGGCTGGAGGAATCTATCTGGGGCTGCAACATGGTGGAAAAGTCAGATTTTTCCAAAGCTACTCCATTGTAATTATTGCTAATGGTGGAGCACCTAGGTTAGAAGTCCCAAAAAGTACAGCAAAGTGTGAAATGAGAAGTCTGTGCTGAGTCCCTTCCTTTGAAATTCATGGCTCTTCCCTCTAGTCAATGGGTATCTTATCTTCCCTTCCTGATTATTATAACTTGAGGATAAGAAGTGTGTATCCTATTATTTTGATTCATTCCTACCATTTGTATTTATTGAAGTAATAATTAAAATATTCATCAGCATTTATGCTGTATTAAATTCATACTTCTACTTCTGGAGAAGAGTTTTTCTATAAACCAAATTTCTACCATAGGTTTTTGAAAACATCTACAACGTTTCATGATTTGATCGTTAGGTCCATCCCCTTCCGGCAAGTGTAGTATGCACATTACTTGTACTATCCAGATATTTAAGAATAATTTTGGAAGACATTGTTCATTTCATTGTTATTAATTATAGGAGGATTCAGAAGACTCAGAGGAGGAGGAAAAGAAAAATGCTGTATTGGTTGACAACGTTAGAGGTATAAAAACAGCTCATGAAACTCGAAATATTCTTTGCCAGCTACAAGCTTATAATACATCAGAGAAATGTGCTGTGAGAAAAGGTAAGTTATTGTTTTGACAGAGCACCTGATTTCATCAATTTAGGAAATCCATAAGGAATACATTTATGGTAATTCCCATTGACTACTGTTCTATAGCATATGTACAGAGTAGTCGAGGGGCTAAGAAATTCAGTGTCTTTTCCAAGGTCACACAGCCAAAATATCAGCAATGGAAATTGAACCCTGGACTTCTAAATCCAAACTAGCCCTGTATCCACTGTACTGTGCTATGCCTCAAGTTGTGGAATATGCTACAAAACTTTCTTTTGATAAAATGCCATTATAAAGTATTACATGTTCTTTATTCTTGGAAAAAACATTCTATTTTCTTACATAAAATTACCATTAAACCCCCTACTTCTGTTTTTGGAAGACCTTGCCTCGTCCACAATCCCTAAAAGCAAAGTTTACACTATTAATCTGATTTTGTCTCTTGGAATTTTTGTCTCCTGGAATTTTCATTTAATTTTTCTTGAAGCAATTCTGACTAGACATATTTGAACAGTTTTCATATTCTCCCTAACATATATTTCAATTATTAATATAGATATTTACCTATATTTTATTGTTGTTATATCAACTTTAGCATTGGAAGAAGAAGAAGATACAGTGTCATCTTGGGATTCAGAGGTATTTTTCTATTAAGTTATTTTGAAACTTCAGTCTTGACTGTTACTTTTAAAATTACAGTTTAGATTTACTAATTTTCCAATCACTTCAACTGCATAGGTCGAATTAGAATGAGAATTTTAGAGCTGGAAGGGATTTCAGAAATAATCTAGTTCAACTACCCATTTAAGATTTGGGGAAGGCACACCCCGGAGAAGTCAGCTTATGGTCTCAGTATTAGTTTAGTGAAGAGCCAAGAAGACAATTCAATGCTCCTACCTTTGAGGACATCGTGGTTTACACCCTACTCCATAACACCTTATCAGTTTAAAAGTGCCGGTCAGATAGTCAGTCATTCAGTGAACAAGTATCATAGCACCTTGTGCTCTTCTGGCTATTAAGATATATTCCAGTAAAGGAAGAGACGTTGGACAAATAGAAGCCTCCTTCCCTACTACTATATGATCAGTTTACTTATGAAATAGGGGATAGGACAAAATCATCTATATAAGTTGATGTTATGGCTGTCTCTTAGCAAATTTCTGTGTTACTTCTGTACACAACTGCGGAGGCCAGTACAAAGGTCAATGGCAGAGTTGGTTGTGTTGAATCAGGAAAGACTTAATAAAAGAGGTAATAAATAAGGCATACTGATAGGGTCATGTTTGGATTGGCAGAGAGGAAGGAAGAAAATGTGCAGAGAGAGAGAGGATAGTAATGGTGCTTGCAAGCAATGCAAATCTTTGAGGGCAACGAATAAAAGGCACAGATTATTTTCCATACAAAGGATGTGAGTGGATACCCTGAATAATAGCTTTAGGATTTGGGATTAAGGAAGGAGGAAAAACTTCCAGGAGAGAGGACAGGTAGAAGAAAGTAAGGAAGCTGGCAAGTAATGGAAGCCTTGTTTTTTAACTACAACAGAGGACCTGTAATAGCAACATAAATTATTTTCTGAAAGAGATAGTGTGGGGAGTCACTGTCACTTCTTATGCAGTATGATAGTATTCTGAATTATTTTAAGAAAGCTTTTAAAATAGCATTTAATATATATTATGTAATATAATCATGGCAATCTTAAGGATAATATCATGAGTTAGAATTTCATTATTACTTACATGTTGAGCCATTTCTGTATAAAAAAGTATACTCCAGGCACAGCACTATGTTTATCAAAGTTGTCTCTCTCTAAAGAAAAAAAGATAGAAGAGTAAACTTAGACAGTGTCCACATGAAGTTATTATTTCAAAGAAAATGTTATAAAAGCTTTTTATTTTCTGTAGAATCTTCATTTCTCTCTAAGTAGAAATTCTTCACAATTTATCAGCAGAAAACATTCATAAGTGCTTTCATCAGTGGGCTTGCTAACTATGTTGTTGATGTTCTCATTTGATCAGTATACCCCTGGAACTATCCTGGAAGTAGATGCAAGACTTTCACATGCATCCAAAAATCAAAACATAAAAGGAAGTATTTCATTGGAACAACAGGAAGGTAAGAGTCTATCATGTTAAAAGTGGGCTTTGTATTAAAAAAAAGAAAAAGAACAATGTTATCTGGGAGCTGAAGAAATAGGGGAAAGATCTTGGGAACTGCAATAGAGTCTTATCATCAAATACCTAGAAAAGAAGAAATGGCATGAAATCCTAGTGCTACTCAGAAGACCTATAAGCAGTATCACTAAAGCTTACCTGAACAGGAAAACAATAATGAAGAAGTCATATTGGAAAGGGAGAGAAAGAATTCAATGGACAAAGAGAGAGAACAGAAAGAGCTATGTATGATGTGTTGTGACCAATTGGCTCTTGGCATTATGTCTGTTAATACCCATCTAGCCTTTGCATTGTTTTTGGTTTTTGTAATTTACCTTTACTTTTCAAATGTAACAGTTTCAGCTAGTCTGACTATGTAAATCAGTCTTTACAGCTTCCTGTGCTTTGCTCCTGTGAAACAAACATCTCACCAAAAAATGTAGAAAGTAGTAGTAGACTGACATGAAAGAATGAGCTAAATGGCTAAGTAGTAAGCTAGATATTCTTGCATTATATATCTTCACTCACAATGAGGGAGTAATCTTATTCACATAAGCAAAAATATTACTAAATAAAATAAAATTTTGTTTAAATCAATTCAGACTTGAAAGAAAATTCAGAATATAAAGGATCACCAGACAAAAGCAAAGAAGGTTTCGATCCAAGATCTCTAGAACAGGTATGGAAGAATGACATTGAAATTTCTGATATTTCATTTCAATACATGTATATTTTAGGCTCATTTTAATGTGTTTTTAGGAATTCAGTCCAATTTGAAATGTGTTTTTTGTCTTTTTTATGGAGGTGAAATTTTCTTTGTAGGTAGCAAGACTAACAGCAAAACTTCAACCTTTGTTGGGTAATAATAGAGTAAACAGGAATCCCTTGATAGTGTTGATGCTGGCATTTTTGCACCTTTCAAATATCTTGAGGAAGCAGACTTAAACTACTTGATCATATGATTATTTTTCCCTCAGGAGCCAAAATAATTGTGATAACAGAATTACCATGGATCTGGATTCATGAGAAAGAGTGTCTTAATCCTGATTTCTTTTTTACAGTCTAAAATTTATTCATCAATGGCAAAATAATCCTCTGAAATGTCAATGTCTACAAATGTTACACTGAGTCAGGATAAAGACTAGAGAGTTTTTAATATTTTAGTTAGAGGGAGAGATTGTGCTGCGGGCAAAACAGCATCCATGTTGTCCCCAGTGGCTGAATAGGACTACTGTCTCAAAGTATCCAGTAACAAGCCAGGAAGTCCAGAGACATTAATAGGGTGCTAGGGATCAGGGTAAGAAAAGCAGGGGTAGGGATGAGCACTGGTGAGCAGGGACTTCCAGGACCACAAATTCGGTTCTGACGGCTTGGGGGTAAGGAAGGATCATATAAGTTGGGAGGACTAGGAGCCACCAAGTCTGACACGGGAGATATGCCCTCCATCTGCTTTTTATGATTCTTTAGAATGCTAGAGTAGCCCGGACTCCCAGACCTAATCATCTCAATTCTATTGGTCGTCAGGAAGGTGGGTTGCCATCAGGAAGGTTGAGGCAGAACAATTCAAGGTACTGAGAGAGAACAATTCAAGGAAACTGTGGCATAACAATGTGAGAAAAAAGTCAATGTATATAAATGTTAATATATGGCATTAAACCATGCCATTATAATAAGATCTCAGCATTGATGATCAATGTTAATCTAATTTATCTTTATCCCAAATAACAGATCTTCTTTGAATTATCTCTATAAACCAGATCAAAAGTTTTTGTGACTGAAAAGTTACTATCCAAGTAAAATGGCCCTAATTTGGGGGGATGTTTTCTTCTGCAGAGCTATAATTTAATATTTCTTCAATTTGCAGCCAGGGATAATGGTTCTGAAATATTTGTAGAGTCAAGTTGAACAAACCAAGCTCTTGCTCTACAATCTAAGCCCCTAATTAGTTGATGACTATTATCCTGGAATCCTCTCAAGGGTCTTTCTTATAAACTAGATACCCCCACTTGCTTAGCAGTTCTACTTGTGATATGAATTATGGATGATCTCTAAGGTCTCTTTAGTTCCTCTGAACTGCACATTTCCATTGTTCTATCTAAACACAATAACGCAGATGTGATTTTACCAAGACAAGGTCAAGGCCTGTCATGTTTCTGTGAAAATGCTGTCCTTCTTTTGCCCTTTTGGAAGCCACATTATATTAAAATTATGGCAGTGTAACAAATACTTGTAGATATTCTCCAGGAGACATTCTGTAAAAACGATATGCCCCAGTGTGTACGTACTATGTATAGGTCTTTTTATTTTTCTTTTCAAATTGTATATACCACTGTGGAATGCAATACAAAGGGAAAAGGCAAAATTAATTATATTTAATCAGGGAAGATCTCAAGACAGAGGTAATAATTAGGGCTTAATAATAGGGTGAAATTTTGTTTGGCAGAATGAAAAGAGGAATACCTTTCAGGAGAGTGGACAAGCAGAAGTAAGTAAGGAAGCTTGCACATAAAGGAAACCTTAATATTTAACTACAACAGAGGGCCTGTAAATGGAGCATAAATTACTTTCTGAAAAAGACATAATGTGGGGAGTATCTGTCATTTCTTATGCTGTATAATAATATTCTGAACATTTTAAGAAAGTATTTTGAAAGATATTACTTATTATATATTATGTAATATAATCATGGCAATCATAAGGATACTTATATGTTTAGCCATTTCTACTTAAAAAAGTATATTCCAGGCAACAGCACTATATTTATCAAAGTTGTCTTTCTCTAAAGAAAAAAAAAAAAAAGATAGAAGAGTAAACTTAGACAGTGTCCACATGAAGTTATTATTTCAAAGAAAATGTTATAAAAGCTTTTTATTTTCTGTAGAATCTTCATTCTCTCTAAGTAGAAATTCTTCACAATTTATCCACCAGAAAACATTCATAGTCTTTCATCAGTAAGGCCTAACTTGTTGTTGATATTCTCATTTAATCAATATACCTAGAACATCACAAAATGGTCAAAACTTCACATGCATCCAAAAATCAAAACATCAAAGGAAGTATTTCATTGGAACAACAAGGAAAAATAAAATCTATCATATTAAAAAAGAAACTTTAAATTAAAAAACAATATTATCTGAAAACTGAAAAACAAAGAGACAAAATCTTTGAAACACAAAAAGTCTTATCACCAAATACAAAAAAAAAAAAACAAATTAAAATCCTAAATCACCAGAAGACCTATAAGCAGTATCACTAAAGCTTACCTGAACAGGAAAACAAAACCAAGAAAAGTCATATTGAAAAGGAAAAAATTCAATAGACAAAGAAAGAAAAAAACTATATATGATATGTTAAACCAATTTGCTCTTGCATTATTCTATTATACCCATTTAACCTTTTACATTATTTTTTATTTTATTTTACCTTTACTTCTTCCAACAATTTCAACTTAATCTAACTATAAAATAATCTTTACAACTTCTTTATTTTCTCCTGAAAAACAAATATCTCACCAAAAATATGAAAAGTAATAGTAGGAACAAGAAAAAAAAACTAAATAGCTAATTAGAAAACTAGATATTCTTGCATTATAACTTCCACTCAATAAAAAATAATCTTATTCACATAAACAAACAAAAATATTACTAAATAAAATAAAATTTTATTTTAAATCAATTTCAGGCTTGAAAAATTAAATAAAGAAAGATCACCAAAACAAAAGCAAAAAAAATTTTCCCAATCCAAAATCTCTACAACAAGGTAGGAAAAAATTGAAAATTTCTAATATTTCATTTCCAAACATTATATTTTAAACTTTCATTTAATTTTTTTAAAATTCAATCCCATTTAAATATTTTATTTTTAAATTTTTCCTTTTAAATAACAGGAACTAACAACAAAACTTTAACCTTTATTTGAAATAATAATAAATAAACAAAAATCCCCTTAATTAGTTTGATCTGGCATTTTTGCACCATTCAAATATCTTGAGGAAGCAGACTTCAACTACTTGATCATATGATTATTTTTCCCTCAGGAGCCAAAATAATTGTGATAACAGAATTACCATGGATCTGGATTCATGAGAAAGAGTGTCTTAATCCTGATTTCTTTCTTACAATCTAAAATTTATTCATCAATGGCAAAATAATAATCTGAAATTTCAGTGTCTCGAAATGTTAAGTTAGAAAAAATATCATTGTAGATAAATGTTAACATGTGACATTAAAACATGCCATAATAATAAAATCTTAACATTGATGATTAATTTTAATCTAATTTATCTTTATCCCAAATAATGAATCTTCTCTATGGTCTTCCAAAACTTGATCCAGACTTTCTGTGACTGAAAAATCACTGCCCAAGTAAAGTGCCCAACATTTTATTTGAATGGCCCTAATTACTGGGTATGTTTTCTTATGTGGAACTATTATTTACCTTTGCACAAATTGTAGCTGGGCATAATGGTTCTGATATACAGGGTCAAGTTGAATTAACCAAATTTTTGCCTTATATTTAAGTCTCTAATTAGTTGATGACTATTATCCTGGAATTCTTTGAATGGTCTTTCTCACAAAGTAGATACCCCCACTTGCTTAGCAGTTCTACTTGTGATATGAGTCCTGGATGACCTCTAAGGTTTCTGTAGTTGCTCTGAACTGCACATTTCCATTGTCCTATCGGAACATAATTATACAGATGGGATTTTACGAAAACAGGGTAGAGGCCTGTCATGTCTCAGTACGGATGCTTTCTTTTTGCCCTTTTGGAAGTTACATCATATTAAAATTATGGCACAATAACAAATACTTGTAGATTTGCGTAGGTGACATTCTATAAAAATGTTATGCCCTCTTGTGTACATACAGGACACAGCTATTTTTTTCTCTTCAAATTATATATCCTACTTTTGAATCCCATACAAAGGGAGAAGACACAATTAATTATATTTAATTAGAAAAGATTTCATGAAAGAAGTAATAATCAGGACTCAATAATAGGGTCACATTTTGATTGGGAGAAAGAAAGGAGGTAAACCTGAGAGAAGACAGGCAGAAGTAAGTCAGGAAGCTTGCAAGTAAAGGAAACTCTACAGAGGACTTATAATAGCAACAAAATTATATTCTGAAAGAGATAGTGTGGGGTCACTGTCATTTCTTATGTAATATAATAATATTTTGTTATATATTTTAGGAAAGCATTTTGAAAAATAGTATTTTGTGTATATTACATATATATATTATGTAATATAATTATGACATTCATAAGGATAGTATCTTGAGTAAGAATTTTATCATTAGTTACAACTTTAGCCATTTGTGTATGATAAAAGTGTACTCCAGGCTGCACCACTATATTTACCAGAGTCATCTCTCTCTACTGAAAAAAAGATAAAAGAATAAACTGCAAAGTTGCTCTTTTGAAGAAAATGTTATAAAAACTTTTTGTTTTCTGTAGAACCCTAATTTTCCTCTAAGTAGACGTTCTTTACAATTTATCATCAGAAAACATTCAGCAGTGTTTTCATCAGTGGGCTTGCTAACTGTTTTCTTGATGTTCTCATTTCATCAGTTTGCCCCTGCAATTGTCTTGGGAGTAGATGCAAGACTTACACATGCATCCAAAAATCAAAACATAAAAGGGAGTATTTCATTGGGACAACACAAAGGTAAGATTATATTATGTAGATAGTTGGGTCTATGTTAAAAAAGAAAAAAGAATAATGCTATCTGAGAACTGGAGAAATAGAGGATCGAATGTGGGAACTGGAATAGAGTCTATCATCAAAAGCACAGAATAGAAGAAATTTCATGAAGTCCTAGTGCTACTCACAGGACCCAAAAGCAGTGTCACTGAAGACTTGCCCGAACAGGAAAAAGAAGCATTGGAAAGAGGGAAAAGTTCAGTGCATAAAAAGAGAGAACAGAAATAGTTATGTATGATGTGGAGTGACTGATTGGCTCTAGGAATTAAGCTCTCTTAATACCCAGCCAGTCTTTCCAAACAGAATGAGCTACATTTCCATTTACTTGGTTAGTTATAGTAACTACTACTATGAAAGAGGCCATGTCGCACACTTTTTTGATGATAGAGAAGAGACCTTTATTTTCATCAAAACTGTCTCAGAGAATTATCTAGAGCACTGAAAGTTTAAGTGTTTTGTTTATAGTCACACAGCCTATATAGTTCATGTGTAGAACTCACACTAGGACCTTCCTCGTTCCAGGCTTGCCTCTCACACTTTTTTGATCTCTTCATCCTCAATCCTGAAAACTCTGTATGTACTGGGAGTTCTTTGTTAGTCCACTTTGCTGCACTTTAAAATCCAGTAACATAGAAGGATGTTAAAATGAAGTGAACCTAGGATGAAATAGAAACTGAAAAAGAAAGTTTTTGCCAAACCTTTTGCCCAAGATTTACTCAACTTCGACACAATACCCATTTGTTTTTCTGAATTTAACAAAGGGAAATACAGATCAAATGTAACATAACAAAAAGAATTCTATGTAAATATTCACTTATGTCAAGGCAATTGGGGCTAAGTGACTTGCTCAAGGTCACACAGCTAGGAGGTGTTAGGTGACTGAGGCCAGATTTGAACTCAGGTCCTCCTGTCTTCAGGGTTAGTGCTCTATTCATTGTCCCTTCTAGCTGCCCCCTTAAAATGAATTTCAAATAAACTCCTGGAATATTAGCCATGTATGTATTTTAGTTACGTGCTTCTTTGATTTAATCAGAGTAGCTTATAGAGTTACTGAAGGAATCAGATGTCACTTAGTATACTTCTCTAATTCTCTGAGATAGTCCTGGCCATAGGTTTCACAATTTCTATTCATATGCTGTTTTCTCAGTGTTTTAAAATATCAGTTTGTTTCTGTCTTTTACAATTAGATTTTTTCCTATTTCTGCTTACATCATGATTTTTTGTCTCTAAAATTATTTCAAAATTTCATATGTCATCTCATGAATTAAGTTGAGACATCCAGTTCTCTTGTTCATTATGTTTCTATTCTTGTGTATGGAAATCGATTGTCCTTCAAGGATATATATGGTCTATGATCTCCATAACAACAAAGCAATTCTTCAATTCTAATTGGCTTGTCATCGAAACAAGTCTAGTGCAATATCTCTGAACTTGGAGTTGGATTCAAACAATGAACATTTCTTAGACACAAAACAGAAAGAAGTGCTTGTTACTAATCCTGTTTTCTCCACTATCAGTCTATCATGTTGTTCCTATCCTCACGATGTTATGCACTCTCTAAATTATCTCAGTATTTCCCCACCTTCCCAACTCCTTTCTTCTTTTTTATTTCCCAAAATATATTTTTCAAATTGTTTATATAGTATTGGAATTGATTGTTCTTTAAACATTTGGTAGAATTCACATGTAAACCCATCTGGTCTGGTGGATTTTTTTGTAGAGGTGATTAATAAGTTCTATTTCTTTTTTTCTGAAATAGGACTGTTTAAGCCCTTACTCCCTCCTCTGTTAATCTGAGCAATCTATATTTTTGTACGCATTTCTCCATTTCACTTAGATTATCAAATTTATTGGCATGAAGTTGGGCAAAATAACTCCTAATTATTGCTGTAATTTTCTCTTTATTGGTAGATAGTTCTCCCTTTTCATTTTTAAGACTTAACAATTTGATTTTCCTCTTTGCTTTTTCAAATCAAATTTATTAAAGATTTATCTATTTTGGGTTTTTTTTTTCATAAAACCAACTCTTAGTTTTATTTTTTAATTCCATTTTTTTTGTTTCAACTTTATTGATATCTCTATTTTAAGAATTTCAAGTTTGGTCTTTGATTGGGGATTTTTAATTTGCCCTTTTTATAGCTTTGTAAATTGCAAGCCCAATTCAGTGATGTTTTTTTTTCTCTATTTTATGCAAGAAGCCTCTAGAAATATAAAATTTCCCCTTATTACCACTCTGGCTGCATCCCATAAATTTTGTTTCATTATTGTCATTCTCTTGCATGAAATTATCAATTGTGTCTATGATTTGCTGTTTCACCCATACATTCTTTTGGATGAGATTGTTTAGTTTCCAATTACTTTTTGATCTTTTTTCCCTGGCTTTTTATTGAATGTAATTTTTATTGCATTGTGATCTGAAAAATATGCATTTACTATTTCTGGGTTTCTGCATTGGATTTTGAGGTCTTTATGTTCTCCTATAGGGTCAGTTTTTGTATATGTTCCATGAAGTGCTGAAAACAAAGCACTTCACTTTTTGTCTCCATTCAATTTTCTCCATAGATCTATCACACCTTACTTTTCTAGCATTCTATTTACCTCTTTAACTTCTTTCTTATTTATTTTGTAGTTTGATTTATCTAGTTCTGAGAGAGCAAGGTTGAAATCTCCCACTATTATAGTTTTGCTGTCTATTTCTTTTTGCATCTCTCTTAACTTCTCCTTTAGGAATTTCCATGCTATACCACTTGGTGCAGGTATATTTAGTATTGATATTGCTTCATTTTCTATGGTCCCCTTTAGCACGATATAGTTTGCTTCCTTATCTCTTTTAATTAGATCAGTTTTTTTGCTTTAGCTTGACCTGAGATCAGGATGGTTACCACTGCTTTTTTTTTTTTTTTTTTTTTTTTTTTTTAACTTCACCACAAGCATAATAGATTCTGTTCCCGCCTTTTACCGTTATGCATCACTCTGTTTTAAATGTGTTTCTAAATAACATATTGTGGGATTCTGGATTTTATTCCAGTCTGCTATCTACTTCAGGTTTTTGGGAGAGTTCACCCCATTCACATTTATGGTTAAAACTACTAATTCTGTATTTCCTGCCATCTTATCCCCAGATTATACTTTTCCCCTTTCCCTCTTCCCCGGTATTTCATTTGTGAGCATCCCTTGTCTCAAGCAGCCCTCCCCCTTTAGAATCACTCTGCTTTCTTATGCCTTTCCCCTACTATTTCTGTTTTCCCTTCTATTTAGCCTACCTCTTCCCTTTTTGCCTTTGCCCCTCCCTCTTTTCAATAAAGTGAGAAAAGTTTCTCTGTAAACCAAATATCCTTAATATTTTCTCTTTCAGCCAAATCCAATGAGAGTAAGATTCACACAATGTTCATCTCTCTCCCTTCTTTCCCTCAAATGTAACAGGTTTCCTTTGCCTCTTCATGATATGCAATTTCCCTCATTTTACCTCCACTTTTCCCTTTTTCTGGTATTTTCCACCTTTCCACCTCTAGTTCCTTTTTTATACAATAAAATCAAATTATACATGCACTCTCTCTATATACCCATAAGGAGAAATACAGCGCTCAAGAGTTCTTTTTACCTTTCTATGTGTCTCTTTAGACCTATATATGGCAGTCATATTTTTGGTATGACTCTCATCTTTTCATCAGAAATACATGGAAATCACCTGTTTCATTATATACCCATCTCCTTCCCTGAAAGAAAATGCTCAGTTTAGCAGAGTAGTTTATTCTAGGCTGCATTCCAAGTTCATTTGCCTTTCAGAATATCAGATTCCAGAACCTTCCATCCTTTTAATGTGGAAACTGCTAGATCCTGGGTAATCTTTATTGTGGCTCCTTGGTATTTGAATTTTTTTTTTCTAGCTGCTTGGTGGTGTGATAGTTCTGAAATTTAGCCAAAATATTCCTTGGAGTGTTGGTGTTTTTTGTTCTTTAAATATAATAATAGATGGTTCTCTCTGGGAGCAAGCAGGTTTCTCGGGGAGGTTTTCTGGAGGCAGCCTTAGTTTCAGTTACAAGTAAATAATTACTCCAAAATCGCAGCCAGCTCATAACAGTTCAGATCTTTTATTGTGTCCTTCAATAGAGTCCGGTTAGCTCAGGCCTATCTCTCTGCTTGGTTCCAAGAGCTCTTGTAGTTTTGTCCTTGGCTTCTGCCTCTGCTTTCTTCAGCCTCCAGCCAGCACCAAGGTGGAAGATGCAATGAATCTCTCTTGCCTCAAAGAGAGGGCTTGTGGGCTTCCTCCCAGAGTGCTCCTCTCCAACCCCAGTCAGTGTTCCGGAGAAATTCTTCCAAGTGGCTCACTGAAGCTGTATTTATGCTGCTTCTCTGAGAGTGGGATTGTGGGATATCTCCCAGCATGCTCTCTGGCCCTAAGAGCTTCAACGGAGGTGTGAATTCAGATATCTCTATCTAATCCCTGAAATCTCCCAAACATGTGAACTCCAATAAGTACTTAAATATTTCTTGCTTCTATGAGCTCTTTAAAGGTAGCATCGTTTCTATCAGTTGTACTTAGTACCTTGTTTCAAGTTCTGGCCCAAAATATCTCCTCCTAAGATCAAATCAATCATATTGAACCATGCTAAATTAGATAATTATTGTCTCTATCAACTCAAATGGCTTAACAGTTTGTAACGATTCCAACATTGGAGTTTTAATTTTAGGGTTTCTTTCAGGAGGTGTTTAGTGAATTCATACAAGGGCTATTTTATTTTCTGATTCTATGATATCAGGTCACATCTCTTTGATGATTTCCTGAAAAATAATGTCTGGGCTTGTTTTTCATTACGGTTTTCAGAGAGTCAAATAATCTTTAGATTGTCTCTCCTACATCTATTTTTCAGGTCAATTGTTTTCCCAAGTAGGTATTTTACCTTTTTTTTTTTCCTATTTTTTTTCATGTTTTTTGGTATTGCTTGACTTCCTCTTAATGTGTCTTATCAAATCATTCGTTTTCTTAAATTCAATTCTGATTTTTAGTGAATTATTTTCTTCATTTACTTTTTTCCTTCTTTTTTGTATTTGTCCAATTGAGTTTTTAAATAATTTGTTTTGTTCTATGGGATTTTTTCCCCCACTTCACAAAATTCTATTTTTAAGGAGTTATTTTCTTTTTCCATTTAACAAATTTTGTTTTCCTGGGAGTTATTTACCTTTTTTCAATTCAAAATTCTGTTTTCCTGGGAGTTCTTTACCTTTTCCATTTCACAAATTCTGTTTTTCAGGGAGTTGTTTTCTTTTTCCACTTTATCAAATCTATCTTATGATAGCTATATCATATAATTATATAATGAGTTATATGCCTTTTTCAAAACTTCTTGCAGAGCTTTCCTGTCTTTTCCCCTTTTTCTCCTAGCTTTCTTTTGAGAGCCTTTTTAATTTCCTTTAGGAGAGCCTTGTGTGATGGGAAATAGGTTATCTCTCTTTGGGGTTTCACATCTGGAGACAATTTGCTTTTAGTCTCCTCAGGGTTTATAGTCTGTCCTTCTCTATCACTATAGAAGCTACCTATAGTTAGTGTTTGCTTTGCCCTTTTACTCATTTTTAAAAAAATGAGATTTGCTTTTGGGTCGTGACATTTTCCAAGCTTCTTCTATAGGCACCAGCAAAGTGCCAGTGGAGCAGCAGTGTCTTTGCTGGGATTGTGCTGAGTCACTCCCAGTGCTGGGTGCGTGTGCCCAGGTCCTTACAGACTCTGCACTTTGGGATTCACTGTTTACCTTTTGTGTTTGTGAAACATCTTTGCTGATCTACTGGCTTGAAATCAGAGCAGAGTAGCCAACACTGCTAGAGTTCTCTCCATAGATTCTCCACTGCATGGAGTCTGCACAGCCACCTGGGGAGACTGCTGCCCACCCTGGGTCTGCTCAGTGTGCTCTGGTGTCCCATGCCTGGCCATCTCCCTGTGCCCAACCAAAACAGACTTTTTCTGGCAAACTTTGAAATGATCTAAAGCTGTTAATTTGCTACACTCCTAATATTCATGAAGTCTGGCATTCTACAACTAATTAAGAGGCTGACTTTGGTAGTTGAGTCCAAGGAGAAGTTCAGAAAGAAGTGTGTGTCCTCTCCATGCATGATCTTGGCGCCACTGGAACACACAGAATTTTCTAAAATTTTTGTATTTTTATCTTTGAATCACTCTCCATTTTGTCATAATCAATCCAGCTCTCAGATAAATAATTCTTAAAATGGATTTGAAATTAATGCCTAGAATATTATCCATGCATCTTAGTTACATGTTTCCTTGATTTAATCATAGTAGCTTCTAGAGTTACTGAAGGAATCAGATGTCATTCACTTTATTTCCATATTTCTTTGAGAGAACCCTGGCTACTGGTTTCACAGTTACCATTTATATTCTGTCCACTCAATTTTGTTAAATATCAGTTTGGTTCTGTCTTTTACAATTTGATTGTATCCTCTTTTATAAAGAACCAGGAACTCTTGAGAGGTGACTATAAGTTTACTGCAAGGTGGTACCTCAGTGGAATTGGTGAGATGATGGTTCTCTAGTTCACACCTATTCATTATGATGTAATGATGCAATTGTATTCAGGTATATAAGGGCTGAGAAGGACTGGAAAGGAGACATTCCATCTTTGACCAACCTCCTGGTGGCTTTCCTGCCTTCATCACTTCTCCACTAAGACCAAGGGCTTGGGGTGATCCTGAGGTCCTACAGAAAGCTAGCCTAAACATTATACTCTTTCTGCTTATGTCATGACGTTTTGTCTCTAAATTTATTTCAAAAATACTTATGTCATCCATGAATTAAGTTGAGAAATCCAGTTCTCTTGTTAACGGTGTTTCTATACTTGTGTACAGAAATCTACTACCTTTGAAGGATGCATATAGTCTATGATCTTCATACAACAAAGTGATGCTTCAGTTCTATTCTGCTTCTGATTAAAAGAAGTCTAGTCCAATATCTCTAAACTTGGGAAGGGACTCAAACAATGAACATTTCTTAGTCACAAAACTGAAGGAAGGGATTGTTGCTAACTCTGCATTCTCAATTGTCAGTTTGTCATGTTGTTCCTATGCTAATGATGCTATCCATTCTTTAAGCTATCTCATTGTTTCCACACCTCCTCAATTCCTTTTTTCTTTTTTCTTTCCCAGAATTATATGAAGGCCAATAACCACTACCTGTTGGTCTTTGGTTATTGAGCACATCTACTGATTGCATTTATTTCTTCCTTGCTAGTTTAACTAAAAAAATCAGGTATAGATTTGTTTCGCTCAGCTTACCATTACTTTTCAAATGTAATAGTTTCAGTTAGATTGAGTATGTAAATCAGTCTTTATAACTTCCTGTGTTTTGCTTCTGTGAAATACACATCTCACAAAAATCATCAATTGTGGTAATAGATTGACATTACAAAAGAATCAACTAAATGCATACATAGTAAGCTAGAATATTCCTACATAATGTATCTTCACTCAAAATGGGGAGGAATCTTATTCATATAAGAATACTATATCTAAATAAAGTAACTTGTCATTTAAATATCAATTTAGACTTGAAACAAATATCGGAATTCAAAAGATCATCAGACAGAAGCAAAGAACATTTTGATGCAAGATATCAGGGACAGGTATGGATGAATGATAATTTAATTTCTGATATTTCAGTACATGTATATTTTATGCTCATTTTAATGTGTTTTTAGGATTCAGTGCCCTTTGAAATGCCTTTTTGTCTTATTTATGGAAATGGAATTTTCTTTGGCTATAGCAGGACTAATAGCAAAACTTCCACCCTTGTTGGGTAATAATAGAGTAAAGAAGAGTCCCTTGATAGTGTTGATGCTGGCCTTTTTGCACCTTTCAAATATGATAAGCTAGCTTAAACTACTTGATTATATGATTATATTCCCCGTAGTAGTCAAAATAACTGTGATAACAGAATTATCATGGATCTGGATTCCTGTGAAAATGTGTCTACATTCTGATTTCTTTTTTTACACACAGTCTAAAATTTACTCACCAGTGGCAAAATGATGATCTGAAATTTCAACATCTAGAAATGTGTTATTTGAGAAAAATATCAGGATATATATAAATGTTAATATATAGCATTTTATTTAATACATGCTATAATAATAAAATCTTAACATTGATGATCAATGTTAATCTAATTTATCTTTAACCCAAATAACAAATCTTCTCTGCATTATCTCTCAAAACTAGTTCAAAACTTTTTGTAACTGAAAAATTACTACCCAAGTAAAGTAGCCAACTTTTTATTTAAATGGCTATAATTGTTGTGGATGTTTTCTTGTTTAAAGTTGTTATTTACCTTTCTACAATTTGCAGCCAGGGGTAATGGTTCTGATTTACAGCACAAAATAGGCTCTTGCCCTCTATATTAAGCCCGTAATTAGTTGATGACTATTATCCTGGAATCCTTTGAATGGTCTTTCTTATAAATTAGATACCCCGACTTGCTTAGCAGTTTTACCTCTGATATGAATCATGGATAACCTCTAAGGTCTCTTTTAGTTCCTCTGAACTGTATATTTCCATTGTTCTCTCTAAATACAATAATACAGATGTGATTTTACCAAGAAAGGTTTGAGGTCTGTCATGTCCTTCTTTTGACCTTTTGGAAGCCACATCACTTTAAAATGATGGCACAATAACAAAAAAATATAATATATACTGTGCACCTACTTTGTACAGCTATTTTTTTCTGTTCAAATTGTATACACAACTGTTGAATCCAATACAAAGAGAAAAGGCAAAAATAATTATGTTTAATCAGGAAAGACTTCATGAAAGAGGTAATAATTAGGGCTTAATAATATGGTCAAATTTTGATTGGCAGAAAGGAAGGAGGAAAACCTTCCAGAAGAGAGGATAGGCAGAAGAAAGTCAAGATGCTTGCAAGGAATGTAAACTTTGATGTTTAACGAAAACTGAGGATCTCTAATAAGAACATAAATTATTTTGAGAAAAAGAGATCATGTGGGGTCACTGTCATTTTTTATGCAATATAATAATATTTTGATATATATATTGAGAGTATTTTGAAAAATAGTATTTTGTGTATATATATAATGAAATATAATCATGACATTCATAAGGATAATATCTTGAGTTAGAATTTTATCAAGTTTAGCCATTTCTGTATGATAAAAGTGTACTCCAGGCTGCAGCACTATGTGTATTAGAGTCATCTTTCTCTAATGAAAAAAAAGATAAAAAAGTATCCTTGGAAAGTGTAAGCATGATGTTCTTTTGAAGAAAATGTAATAAAAATCATTTTGTTTTCATAGAACCCTAATTTTTCTCTAAGTGAACATTCTTCATAATTTATCAGCAGGAAACATTCAGGAGTGTTTTCAGCAGTGGACTTGCTAACTATTTTGTTGTTTTCACTGATCAGCATGCTCCTGGAAGTATTCTAGAAAGAGTGACAAGACTTATACGTGCATGGAGAAATAAAAAGATAAAATGCAGTATTTCTTTGGGACAACATGAAGCTAAGATTATATTATGTAGATAGTGGGTTTTCTATTAAAAAAGCAAAAGAAAAAAATGTATATCTGACCTGGAGAGAAAGGGGATTGAATGTGTGAGCTGCAAAAGATTCCATCATCAAATACTTAGAGGAGAAAAACATTGCATGAAGTCCTAAGGCTATTCACAGGACTCATAAGGAGTATTAATGAAGACTTGCCTGAACAGAAAAAATAAAAAGAAAGAAGAAGTAGCCTTGGAAAGAGAGAAAACTTCAGTGGACAAAGACAGAGAACAGAAATGTGGATGTGAAGTGGCCTATTGCCTCTAGGAATTAGCTCTGTTAATACCCATCCCGTCTTTGTATTATGTTTCATTTTAGCAAATCAAATGAGCTACTTTTCTATTTACTGGTATAATTATACAGATAACTACTTCTATGGTAGGAGGCCATGTCACATACTTCTTTTTGATGACATAGACTAGACCTCTACTTTCATTAAAACTGTCTCAGAGAATTGTCTAGAGCACAGAAAATTTAGGTACTTTGTTCATAGGCACATCCTGCCTCTCACACTTTTTTGATTTCTCTCATCCCCAGATCCTGAAAACTTTGTTTTATTTACGTCCTGTGTCTGATTAGATCAAATGTAAACTGAAGAAAATGGCTTATAGAATGGCATTGTTAAAATATCTTAAGGATTTTAGCTCCTTAAGAGCTGCTGATTAAAGGCTTCCTATTCCTGTTCAGATCTTTCTACTGTAGGCTGATGACAGTAAATGGTGACAAAAGTGAGAAAGGATGAAAAAAGAGCAGGCAACAGGAAGTGAGGAAAAGATAGTGGAAGATGGAAGAGAAAAAGGAATCAAAGAGTCCCTTTTGTCACACAGAATATGAGAGCTCCAAATGTACTGGGAGTTCCTTGTTGGCCCACTTTGTGGCACCTTACCATCCAGTGACAGAGTTTAAAGATGTTAAAATGAGGTGACCATAGGAGGAAATACAAAGTGAAAGGACTCTAACTAAGCTTTGCAGCCTTACTTCATATTATTTGTCTTCTCTCTCTTTTTCAGCCAAACTATTTTGGTCATTTTTCTATATGTTGTACTGCCCTGTGTCCTTTCAGGCCATCTGGTGAAATCTCTCTCTTCCTTTAGAAACTTTCTCATATACAAATTCCATAAAGCTTTTCTGGAGTTTACTAGTTTTCCTGACAATTTATTCCCAATATATCAATTTGTTAATTTCTTTGAAAGGTATATTAATTACAAACATGATCAACTAATGTCACAGAGTACCTACTGCTATGTACCTGACACTGTAATCCATCCCAAGGTTTACTCAGCTTAGTCACAATACCCATTTCTTTTTCTGAATTTTTCATGAATTGAAATACAGATCCAATGTAAAATAATAACAAAGAGGATTATGTATAAAGATTCACTTACCCCATGAGTTCCCATGAGTTCATTGGTCTAGATATTCTGGAAAATGAGAGACTGAGGGTGACTTCATCTCTTCATCTTGTCTGAGTTATATACTGTCTACTTTGATCATTTCTGAGGTGCAAAAAAAATCTTCTCTTTATAGCCAGAGTTTCAATGATTCCCACACAGAATATACACACAAGAACAAATGTGGCTCACTTCTAGCATCCTATAGGCTATCCCTGTCTCCTGGAAATTAAACAGTCACATGTGATCCACCTGTCCATAGCAATTGAATCATTTCTTTCCCTAATAAGCAAATGCAGTGCACATGAATGAGGGGAGAAAACCAATTACAAAATATAAAGTTAAGAAACATATTAGGCAAGTTGTCTTCAATCTAGAAAGAAGATAATGACTTTTTAGCCATTATGAGTAAAAATGTTAATAAGCAAGTAAGTTAAAATGCTCATATTTCTTTTAATTACTAGGGATTTCAACTTTAAAATTCTAATCTTTCTTCAATTTCTTACTACTTGAGTAGACTTATACACACTAAGGGTAACTTGATAGCATATTGTAGTATAAATTTTGTTAAGTTTATTTAGACTGATGCATAAGAAACTAATTTTATATCATAAAATAAGTAACACTTCAAATTAAAAATTTTATTTTCTGAGATTTATCATCAATATCTCTGTAAATAGTGTGATTTTCCATAAATGATAAATGATATATGTTGAAGGGAATTTTAACTATACACCTTATATTTAATTAAGATTAATTATTTTAATAGAAATTAAATATGTGTTTTAAGAACAAAAGGTTTTAAACAAAACACCTTTCCTCAACTTTTTAATAATACATTCTTTGGAACTCCAAATGGAGATAGAGTTTCAGAAAAGGGTTAGAGCTGATGGTCCAAAAATAGGAAGGCAGGCTGAATACTGAAGGTAAAGTTGTTGGTGAGTTTTTCATATGTTAACAGATAGAAAAAGATGCCACAAATAAGCAAAATAAAATCGTCTGAATAAGTGGAATTTGAGTGCCAACCTACCCAAAAAATAATGATGTCAGGTGAATAAAAGTGATATACAATTTAACTCAAAGAGTTACTTTTCAGATATTTTGAAAAGGGATTCTGTATTTCATTGTCAGAAAAATGAGAGTCACAGAAGTTCCAAGGATATGAACTTTTCAAGGAATTATCCTTACTAATCCCTGTCAGTGACTAAAAATCCCTTATTCTCCACAGAGGTGGGAAAGAGTCCACTAAAAGAAGATGAAGCTGCTGAAGCTTCAGCTGAACAAGGAAGTGGATCTGACACTGGTTCTAAGGTTGGAGTTGTCCTAGAAAAACCAGTCCCCAAGAAGCCATCTGAACCACCTGTACAAAAAGAGGAAGCCAAACAAAGTAAGAAAGGTAGGGGTTAATATTATGGATTTACTATAAGTAGATTATTTGCTCAATTTCTTACATGCCAGTTCTCATTAGAATAAGTAAGCAATATAAATGGTAAAGTCATGCAATAATAAAATTCACTGTCTGTGGTTAATCTTCTCAGTAGACCAGAATCTACAAGGTGTTGTGATTTTCTCCTTTAATCAGTGTAGCAATTTCCACAAGGGCTGAAATGGACTAGATTAAGTTTGTGTCTTAATTGTGCCTTAATGGTCTTTGTATTTAATTGTAAATTCCTACTTCTTTATTTTTTTTCAAAGGTTTGAATATTCCCATATAAAATCCATATATAAATGATTTTTTTCCTTTTTACTATCATTTTTAATTATTATGACTAACATCCTTGACACATACAATTTTCTGAAACTTTTGTTATTTTAATCTTTTCACTACTAAATCACTCTACATTTTATCATATTCAGACTACCTTTCAGTTAAATAATTCTTAAAATGAATTTCAAATGAATGCCTGGAATATTATCCATGTGTCTTAGTTCCATGTTTCCTTGATTTAATCAGAATAGCTTCTAGACTTACTGAAGGTTTTGAAAAAAAAATCCTTCCCCAACTATTTTAGCAATACATTCTTTGGAACCCCACATGGAGATAGAATTTCATAAATGTTAGAGCTGGGTCGAACCAAGATGGCCTTGAGGACACACATATCTTTCTAAGCTCTCCCTTACACTCAGATTATTTTTTTATGGCAAAGCCTCAGAATTAGTGTTTGACTGTCAAAACCCACAAATAGTGAGAATACAACACATTAGCAACAGAAGATAATCTCGAAATTCGCCAGAAAAAGTCTGGTTTTTATTTTTTGTTGTTTGTTGGTTTTTTCTTGTGTTTTGTTTTGTTTGGTTTGCGGGCAGGAATTGTCAGACCAGACACAGCATCATGCAACTTTGCAGTTCAAGCTCAAGCTGAGCAGACCTGAGGGAAGTTGGGGGTGGTCTCCAAAGTAGAAAATTTGCAGGGAGAAATTTACCACAGGGTCAGCTACTCTCCTCTGGCAGCATGCCAGTGCATTAGCAGAGGAGCTATAAACAGTGAGGGAAAAGACTGTGACCCCAAAATGTTAACGCCTCTTGGGACCTGGCCACATCCACACACCACCAGAAGGGACTCAGCACTATCTCAAGCATGCAATTGCTGAGCACAGTGCAGATGATGATCCCAGTACAGCTATTGCTGTACCACTACTGCTTCACTTCTTGGTAATATCATACTGCCGCAGAAGCAGACTGCAGTTGCGTTTTTGTTTCTTTGTTTCTTTGTTTTATCAAAATGAATAAAAAGGCAAAGAGGGTTCTGACGAAAAATAGCTTCTATACTGAAAAAGAGCAGACTTCAAATCCTGAGGAGACTATAAGGAGATTCTCTCCCGATAAAGTCCCAAATGGTGATATAACCTGGTCCCCATTACACCACATGGAAGAAATTAAAAAGGTTCTTTAAAAAGAACTAGAAGGAAATAAATGGGGAAAGGAAAAGGAAGCAAAGCTTTGCAAAAGGGTATGGGTAAGTCATGGTATTCATTAAAAGAAAGAGTGGATAAAGAAATCAACTCCCTACAAAACAGAATTGGTGAATTAGAAAAGAAAAATAACTCCTTAAAAATAAAGTTGGCAAATTGGGGGAAAAAAATCCATAGAAGAAAACAGCTCATTTAAAAACTCAATTGGACAATTATAAAAAGAAATTAAAAAGTAAATGAACATAATTATTAAAAATCAGAATTGAACAAATGAAATGAATGGCTCAAGGAGACACCTTGTCAGTCAAGCAATCAGTCAAGCAATACTAAAAAAAATGTTAAATACCTACTTGGGGAAACAACAGAGCTGGAAAATAGATCTAGCACAGATAATCTAAGGATTATTGGATTTTCTGAAAACCATGATGAAAAAAAGAGCCTAGATATTATTTTTCAGGAAATAATCAAAGAGAACTGCTCAGATGCTATGGAAAAAGAAGGTAAAATAGACATTGAAAGAATACATCGATCACCTACTGAAAAAAATCCTCAAATCAAAATTCCAAGCAATATTGCAGCTAAATTCGAGAACCATCAGACCAAGGGAAAAATACTAAAAGCAGCTAAGAAAAAAAAAATTCAAATATTGAATAGCCATAATAAGGATAACTTAGGGTCTAGCATGGTCCACATTAAAGATCAAAACCTAGAATCCCCAAATTCAAAAACTACAAGAAATTTATCATATAACCAAAAAACAACACTCCAGCCAAAGCAAGCATTTCTTCCAGAAAAATACACAACAAGTAAAAGCAAATAAATTCCATCTATTTCACAATGAAAAAAAAATACTTACACAAACCAAAAAATTTAACCTCTAAAATACAAAAAACATATTTCTCTTGGCAATACACATAAAAATACATATATATTGGGTTTTAACTATTTATAATAATAACACAAAAAAACTTTAAAAGTAAAACAAAGTACCAACAAAAAAGAAAAAGCCAAATACACACATCACTAAAAAAACAAAAAACTATATATCTAAGAAAAAGAATAGGAATAAACAAGTATAAATCACACTTTCATCCATATTATTAAACAAAAAAAAAGCAAACATATTCAGTACAGAAAAACACCACACCTCACATTTGAAAAAAGCCGAGAAAAAACAAAAACCAAAAGCAAGCAAAAATTCCAAAAAAATATAAAGAAAAATTTAAAAGAAACTCTCAAATTATCCCTAAAAGAAAACTGCCAAAACAATAAACACTCCCAAAATTTAACACAAAAGAAAACACCAAAATAAAAAACAACATAGCCCCAGTGCTAAAATAACAAAATATAAATTATAATACATACCATGCAAACCAAAGCCACTCTCCCCACCATGCAAATAACCAAACACAAATTAAAATCCAGCTACAAGCCAAATAAAATACTGAAACAAAACTCTACTATACTTTCCGTGAAAACCAGCAAAAAGCCCCTTCCATCCTCATCACAAAAGCTCCAAACAAAAGTAATCTATAAAAATAGAAAGAACTATAACACTAAAAAACTAGAATAAAATAACAACATATACACTATGCATATATAACAAAAGTACTACCATACATTCTTAAGAAAATTAAAAAACTGCAAAAAAACACACTGAAAAAACATAATGCCAGAAAAATCTCAACACAGCCACTTCTCAGAAATTAAATAAATTAAAAACACTTTGAGAAAACTAAGCAGAAACAAGAAAAATTACATTTCTTTTCAGCAATTCATAGAAACACATACACTTCACCATATATTGTCCACCAAAAACCTCAAAATTCAGCCAGAAAGAAAAAGTAAACCAAATTTTAAAATCACAGCACAGCAAGTACATTCAACAAAAAAACCCAGAAAAAGCAAACAAAAAGTGGCCAAGAAACAAACCATCTCATAGCAAAAAACCAGTAGTAATCCTTAAATACCAAGCCACAATGCTTAAGCCCACCAAAAAAAAGCAACATAGCAAAATACAACTACAGCAAAACGCCATATGGCCCGTATTTTATCTGCCAAAACTTTCTTACATAACAAAAAAAACCATATCCAGCCAAACCCGCTTTACAACACAAAAAACCAAACTCATCCCAATCAAACACAACACAGAAATTACAAAAAAAAACAAAAGAAAATTAACAAAGTGAAAAGCCAAAAAAAACAACAGCAAATTAACAAAAGCAAATTTGGCCACACAAAAAAACAACAACAACAAAACCCTTGGCCAAAGTAGTTTTAAAAGAAAATCAAGTAGCCACTTTAAAAAAGCAAAAATTAACCACTAGCAAAAAGTAAAACAGCCCACCGCCGTACACACCAGCAAAATTTATGCAGCAAAAGCAAATAAACCATTCCATACTACTTGCATTAAAAAAAAAAAAAGCAAAGTAATTTAAAACAATCCCATTTGTAAAAAACCACACTTGCTCCACTCCAAAAGAAACAAACCAAATTTCTACCATCATTTCAGCCACCATATAAAAATAACCCCAAAAAAAACAAAAGTAAAAAATCCCACCACACATCACTTTTATAACACAAAACATAGCAGCACCCCACCCAGCAAATGCAAGAAAAGTACACACATCTCCCTAGCACGCCCAGCCACATCATGCAAAAATACAACTCACTCCCACTCCACCACACTTGTACGCCCCCACACCACGCCACACGCCAACTATAAACACATACACTCCAGCCGTGCAGCTACGCCAAAATGCACCCGCACGCCACACTGCCACTCCATTTACTCACTTGCAATCAGCACGCCCCACTCCACCATCCAAAACTTCCCCAGCAGCCACTCCAGCACCACCACGCCATCAAAAGGCAAAAAAAATTGCCCACTACTCATCGCACACCGCTTCCAGCTTTTAAAGCTGCACTTCCCTTTGTAAGGCCAGAAAAATTAAAAAATCAAGCCGTAGCCACCAAAAACAGCTGTCACACACAGCAAAAATAGCACCAGCCACCCCGAGAGCCTCACAGGCTACTAAGCCCAAAAAAATACCTTTGCAAATACGTGTCCACTGCATCCCTCACTTGCATCACTGCACCATCACTTGCCAAAAACCCCACCTTTAAAAACAACTATCAGCAAATTAAAAAAATCTCTACACCCAAAAAAATAAAAGCCATAAGCAAAAGCCCACAAAAACACACCACACAACCATCAAATCCCCATAGTAGAAAAACCACCAAAAGCCATTCTTACTTATAAGTTCAGCAAACCTAACAAAAAACACCACACACACAAGTGTCTTCTTATTTAGCATTACCATCAAACTCCCAAAAACACCTGCTTAACACACAAACAAAAAAACAACATAACATTTCATATAGAAAAACAAAAAAATCAAAAGCTTCCGTAAAAATATACATCAAGCAAACATACACAACCTAAACACCATCACACTTGTCCACGCCACATTACTTAAAAGCAAACACAGCCCAACAGCCAAAACCTGCCCATTCCAGAAACAAAACAACTCCTTACTACTTATCCCAAAAATTTTAACAAAACAAAAACACAACACGAAAATAAAAGCCACTATTTAACAAAAACACACAAAAAAATGCCAAATATGCCGTACCAAACTTTCCACACCCACAAAAATCCACGCCATTCATGGCCCCGCCAAAAATCCGTACCAAAAGTAAAAAACACACCGACCATTATCACTCCAACGCGCCGCTTAAAGCCCAAAACAAAAAGCAAAATCGCCCTTTCACTCCACAAAAGCAAAACACAGTACCACTCGCTCTTCTCCGCCACCGCCACAACAAAAAAACAAGCAAAACAAAATACAAAAAAAACAACACAAAGAAAACGCCCACAAACCAAAAATTCTGGCCGTTATCGCTTTCCACCGCCGCCGCAAAACAACCTCACCGCTTCTCCAGTAATACCGTCACTGCAAAAAAACCACCAAACCAGCAAAAGTAAAACACTTCCGAAATTACCGCAAAAAATCTCCCATCGCCCCAGCCAATCGAAAAACACCGTAAAAACAACTCACAAAAACCACCACACACCCCGCTCCAAATTACTTTAAAACCTTCAAAAAATAACAACAAAGTAGAAATGCAAAAAACACACAATCGCCCCTTGGCCCATTGTTAAGCAAAATCACTGGCCATGGACAACAATTTGGAACTGTACTCAAAATGCTATAAATCTTTGCATATCCTTTGATCCATTAGTGTACAACTGGGCTTATATCCTAAAGAGATCTTACAGAAGGGAAAGCGACCTGTATTTGCAAAAATCTTTGTCGCAGCCTTTTTCGTAGTGGCTACAAACTGGAAATTCAATGGCTGCCTATCCATTGAAGATTCCATGAATAAATTATGGTGTATGAATATTATGGAATATTATTGTTCTGTAAGAAATGACCAGCAGGATGAATACAGAGAAGCCTGGAGAGACTTACATCAACTGATGCTGAGTGAAATGAGCAGAACCAGGAGATCATTATTCATTTGAACAACAATATCATATAAGGATCAATTCTGATGGAAGTAGTTATATTTGGCAATGAGAGGATCTAATTTAGTTCCATCTGATCAGTGATGAACAGAACCAGCTACTCCCGGCAAAAAAAAAACACTGGGAAATGAGTCTGGACTGCTTACATTTTTTTTTTCTTCACAGGTTATTTTTACCTTTCTAAATCCATTTTTTCCTTGTGCACCAAAAGAAATGTATACATATGTATACATATATTGTATTTAAGAAATGCTTTAACATATTTAGCATGTATGAAACTGCCTGCCATCTAGGGTCGGGGTAGAGGAAAGGAAGGGAAAATTTGGAACAGAAGTGGTTGCAAGGGTCAATGTTGAAAATTTACCCATTCATATGCAAGCCATTCTCCAGTTGATAAATGGTCAAAGGATAAGAAGAGACAAATTTCAGATGATGAAATTATTTCCACTCATTTGAAAGAGTGTTCCAAATCACTATTGATCAGAGAAATGCAACTTAAAACAACTCTACACACCTATCAGATTGGCTAAGATGACAGAAAAAAAAATAATGATGAATGTTGGAAGGGATAGAGGAAAACTGGGACACTGATGGTGGAATTGTGAATGAATCCAACCATTCGTAGAGCAATCTGAAATTATTCCCAAAAAGTTATCAAACTGTGCATACCCTTTGACAGTACTGCTACTACTGGGCTTATATCATATATATATATATATATATATATATATATATGATCTTAAAGAAGGGAAAGAGGCCTGTATGTGCAAGGATGCTTGTGGCATCCCTTTTTGTAGTGGCTAGAAACTGGAAAAGGAATGAATGCCCTTTAATTGGAGAATGGTGGGGTAAATTATGGTATATGAAAGTTGTGGAATATTATTGTTCTGTAAGAAATGACCAGCAGGATGAACACAGAGAGGCTTGGAGAGACTTACATCGATTGATGCTAAATGAAATGAGTTATCAATGAATTATCCTTACAAATGCCAGTGACTAAAAATCCCTTATTTTCCACAGAGGTGGCAAAGAGTCCACTAAAAGAAGATGAAGCTGCTGAAGCTTCAGCTGAACCAGGAAGTGCATCTGACACTGGCTCTAATGTTGGAGTTGTCCTAGAAAAACCAGTCCCCAAGAAGCCATCTGAACCAACTGTACAAAAAGAGGAAGCCAAGCAAACTAAGAAAGGTAAGGGTTAATATTCTGGTTTTACTATAAGTAGATTATTTGCTCAATTTCTTACATCCCAATCCTCATTAGAATAGGTAAGCAATATAAATGGTAAATCATGCAATAACAAAATTCACTGTCTGTGATTAATCTTCTCAGTAGACCAGAATCTACAAGATGTTGTGATTTTCTCCTTTAATCAGTGTATCAATTTCCATAGAGGCTTAAAGGGACTAGATTAGGTTGGTGTCTTAATTGTGCCTTAATAGACTTTTATTTAATTGTAAATTCCTACTTCTTTTTTTTCAAAGTCTAAAACATTGAAGTTTGAATATTGCAATATAAAATCCATATAAAATTATTTTTCCTTTTTTCTCTCATTTTGAATTATTATAACTAACATCCTTAACACATTAACAATCCAGCATTCAGACAAATAATTCTTAAAATGAATTTCAAATTCTATCCTGGAATTTTATCCATGTGTCTTAGCTACATGTTTCCTTGATTTAATCATTGTAGCTTCTAGACTTACTAACATCATATGGCTTCCTGGCTGATTGGTCATATTGGGGTATTGGCCGTCTAGGCACTCTCTGGGTGCACCATTGGCTGCCATCATGCCCCAAGTGTTTTTTGCCTGGGGCCTGGGCTGGGCCCTCCATCCCGTTTCCCTGAACCTGTCTACATTCTGAGGCCAATGGAAGCCTCTGTTGCATTTGGACATAGGATACTGGGTCTTATTCTCCCACCCTGTTTTCTCACTCTGCCTATACCAACATTGAGCTTTCAGATGCCCTACTTTACCACTGAAAGCATTGGCGTGTCTCTCTAGAAGTCCCTTGCTGGAAGGACCCTGTCTACCATGTTGGGATCTTGGGAAGTCTGCATCATAGTCTGGCTATAAAGGCATTTGCCCACTGTGGCACAGCGTCTTATAGAACTCCTCTAAGGGCATCCTTAGGCAGTCCTAGAATTAATCCTTCTGCACCTCATTAGCATTTTTCACCAGCAAGTTGCCTTATTAAAAACATCTGTTGTTGGATTTTCCCCATTAGTTCTTGTGATAGCAGTCTGCAAACGTCCCACAAAAGTCAGCAAAGGGCTCATCTTGCCATTATTTTGTATGAAAGGCCTCCACCTTTATCATTTTATTGTGAATCGAATCCGCAGCTTTGATAGCATTAGCAGCAATTTGCTCATGCTGCTACTGAATAGATAACCTGTGCTTTCTTGACGTCTGCATATGGACCTATACCTTGTAGTAGGTCATGAGTGATCACAACATGAACAGCATTTGACTATTTGTTATGTTGTATCCTACAGATCTCACTATATTCAGAAAGCCACATGTAATTTTGTCCAGGTTCTAGGTGGCATACCCTTGCTATAGATTTCCAGTCATCCAAGGAGTCAAGACTTGAGAAAGCAAATTCTGTAACAGCATCTTAACATAAGCTGATGTAGCCCCATATTTGATGCAGGCCTTTTAAGATCTTCAATTTCTACGTTAAAGGAGCATATCTTGACTTTGTTGACCTGAGGCATTAGACTGAGTGAGGAAACATAAGTGGTTAAGGCTCGGATGTCCACCCTTTCTTTAGCCTTCATTAGCCCTCTTGAAGCCTGCTTTCCAAGATTGGTCCCCCTCACTGCCCCCCCACTGCCCCTCCTCCCTCCATCCCGAGGTGGGTTAGTGGAGGAGAGTCAATCACTTGCTCCTGGGGTGGGGCTGAAGCCACTATCTGAGGGAAAGGTCACACACCTTGCTCACTTAAGTCTCCATGCCCTGTGGGGATATGGTCATTAATCTCTTCATTGTCTTCCTCCCTTAATATCATGGCTAATTTGAGGAGTAGTGGGGAAGGAGCCAGGAGTTTTTCTTTCTTCACAAGGGATTCATAGTGCTAACTGAAATACATTGTATAAATAAAATGCCTCCATAGGAAATTAGACTAGAGACCATATTCTCTGAAATGGATGAGCATCTCTTGTCCAACCAGGACCAGTTATCTCAAGGAGATCTGCTCCTCCTCTACGATCCAAGTGCAGTTTAATATACCCACAAATCTCAGGGACCTTCAGGGGATGAAGAGTCTTTAGCTAGCATTTGTCCCATTTAGCCAAAAAAAAAAAAAAAAAAAAAAGATTACTGGTTTTTAGTTTTTAAGAGAAAATAGGATTCCTTATTTGTCAATAACAATACTCACCCAAGTTCCTGGTCACGGAACTTCTTCAGTCCTTAGTTTGCCCCCACGTTGGGCGTAAATGTGAATCGTGTATTTTAAATCAACAGGAGTCCGAATTCAGGTTAGGGGAAAATCGTCAATCTTTATTCTCAGTGAAGAAGGATCGGAGGTGGAAGAGAATCGGCGATAGCAATGTGCAGCTGGTCCAGGAAGCTGACTCGACCAGCAGCCCACACAACCAACCCAACAGGTCTCGAACCCAGCCCAATCTCTCCAGCTTGTCTTCCTCCCTCTCCTACTCTGCTTCCACCACCAAATCCACTCATTTCCTATACAACACATCAGGACTTGCACTACAAGTGGGCAGGGACCATTCTTTATCCAATCATGTATATTAATAAAGTATAGCCCAATTACTATCTAGCCTCATGTACTTGGGACCTCAGTGCATCAGCTCAAACCTCAGCCCATTACAATATATTATTATATTATATATAATATTCTTATATTCATATAAATACAAAAAAAAAAAAAAAAAAAAAACCAGAAGAAGATTGTATGTGTGATAGTACCACAATTTCCCTGCTTTCCTATTTCACCTTATGAACTTTCTTCTGCTTCCTTCTGAATGACACTTTTCTTTCTTTCCCTTTTTTGGCTATTTATCATTACCTTCTTGCTTTCCACCCCAATTCTCTCAATCCTCAAGATAAAAGTTTTCCAATATAGTAAGTAGTCAAACTAAACAAATTCACCTAGTGCTTATGTCTAAAAATGTAGATCCTATCAGCACTTTAAGAGGCATGAACTATTAGTTATAAAATTGTAGTTGGTCATTGCAATGATGCAAATTCTCTCTCAAATTATTTTACTTTTCAACATTGTGAATTGTGTATAAATTATCCTTCTAGTTTTGCTCAATTCACTTTACACCAGCTCATACAAATCTCACAGGTTTCTCTGAATCTATCCTTTCCTCTATTTTTCTTATGGAACAACTTAAGAATTATAAACACATTTTCAATAATAGATTTTAAAAATCCTTTTAATTATCATAGATTTTAAAAAGGTTCTCTTTGTCTTCCACACTGTATTTGGATATTATAAGTCCATGTTATAAGAATGTTATAAATGTTATAAGAAAATAAAAATTCTGAAAAAAAGTATTCATCCTTAGCCTTTTCTACGTTTCCAGTCTTACTTACTCTTGATTTCCTTCCCCTTATTCCACATACATCCAGTGACACTAAACTTCTTTCTTTCCTCTTATATGACACTCAAAGAACCCAACTTCACTGCTTTTTAATTGTCTGTCCCCATGCCTAGAATGTTCTCCCTCCTTATTTCTGCCTTTGACTTTCAGCGAAAAGCTTCCTCCAAGATTCTGCTGAGGGAGCCACCTGCCTGAAATCCCACAGCTAAGGTCTTCCCTCACAAGGATGACCTCCATTTACATTCTATATGTATCTCCATCTACACAACTTTGTCCGCTTATATTGTCTCATTAGAATAACTGGAAAACTACTCGAGGAGAGGGAATACTTTTTTAAACTTTCTTTGTATTCCTAGAACTTAGTACAATATTTGCCCCACAGTAGATATTAAATAGATGCTTGCTGACTGACATATTAGTAGGAAGCTATATCTTACATAATCGTAACGTATCTTTCATACTAATCAGTATTTGTCAAATTTTCTAGACTTTTTGATAGAAAAAAATCTGTTATCCTAAATTCTGTGAAATAGCTCTTTCAATAATATTGGTCTCCAGTACCAATGAAAAAGCTGTCCATTATACTTTTAGTGATATGTAATTTTATCATATTTTACTTACTTTGAAAATTAGTCACATATATTTGATATATGAAATAATTCTTTGTGATGTAGAAAGTTCTATTTCCTGCCCATAATGTAAAATGTGTCAGAACAACACATGTAGTCCATTTATTGGAATTCTTGTCTTTGAGGTGAGATATACCCAGTACTGAGTGGTTGAAGTAAGGAGCTTCACCACAAGATGTATACGTATATATTTATATTTATGTGGGGAGTGGGGATAGAGGAAGAAAGACAGAGACAAAGAAAAAGAGAGACAGACACAGAAATTCAGTCAAAAGGGCTTCATTTTATGATTTGTCCACTAGATGGTACTATAACAGCACTCTCTTGATTTAATTCACACTATCAGAGAAGGTCAATCACTAACATTGTTTCCTGTCATACCTAACGTGTTTCATTTTTAACCTATATTTGATTTTAAGGTTGAGAAGCTCATACTTTATAAGGCATAAAATAAGAAAATTAACAAATGATAAATTTCTGATAACAAATCCCAATTAATGCAAAACATTTACATAAATACAGACTAATTTCTACTTAGGTAAATTAAGTATGATTGAAAATTTGAGCATCTATCTGGTAGACTTCCCTCTGAGAGTCTAACCCTCCATGTGTTTTTACAGAATCCAGTTATAGTAAACATTGACTGGTATCCCAGACTGTATATGTGTGAATAAATTTACATATATATATATATACATATTATATATAGTTTACACAAATATGTAAATCGAACACATTTCTATATATATATATATATATATCACAAATTATATATGTGTGTGCATATATATATACATTGTGTTTATAGATCTACATACAGATATGTGTGTATGTGTTTATGGGTGCTTGCATGTATATCTACATCCTTAAAAATGGCACCTAGTCATCAATATCTGGACACTTTTTCCAAGTATCCTAATTTTAAAGATGAAGAAACTGAGGCTCAAAAACAAAAGATTTGTTTGTGGTTACTTTAAGACTTCATCAGTGTGAGTACTCCCTCACTGTGTAGATTATATCCAATCCATATCTCCTCATCTTGTGCAATACTATTTTGTGTTCTTCCATAAATTCTCCATAGAGAATCATGCTGGAGGCCTTTTCTAAGTCTTTTTACAATTTGGGGCACCAGAGTAGCATTTGGCTATCCCAGCTCACATTATATGACAGACCCACCTCTTTTCTTTCGCATTCATTTTTTGAATTCATACATTTCTTTTGCATTCATACAATGTCTTTTAAGCTGCTTTGGATACACAGTCCACTGATGGAAATATGCTGTGCCTTATGTCTACCCCACATCTTTCCACTGTCCTTTGGCTTACCCACAGTTTGATTGCTTAGATGATTATTGTAGTCTTTCTGACTCCAGATCCAATTTTCCATGCCCTGTGCCATCTAACTGGTCCAGCAGAGGCATACTTCAGAGATATTGCAAGTATTCCAAGCCATCATAATAAAGTGAATATGGCAATAAAACAAATTGTGCAAATTTTTTTGTTTTCCCAGTACGCATAAAAGTTATGTTTACACTATGCTGTATGTGCAATAGTATTTTGTCTAAAAAAATGTACATTTCTTAATTAAGAAATATTTTCTTGATTTAAAAATCCTAGCCATAATCTGATCCTTCAAATGAGTCATAATCTTTTTGCTGTTAGAGAGTCTTGCCTCATTGTTGACATCTGCTGACTGATCAGAGTGGTGATTGCTAAAGATTGGGATGACTGTGGCATCTTCTAAGATAACACTGAATTCTGCTATATCGATTAACTTTCCCTTTCACGGAAGATTTCTCTGTAGTACACAATGCTGTTTGATAGCATTTTACCCACAGTATAATGTCTTTCAAAATTGGAGTCAAATCTCTCAAACCCCCCTGCCACTTTATGAAATAAGATAATGGAGAATTGAGTCAAATTTATAAGAAGACAAGTCATTCCCCAATTGATAAGTAGTCAAAGGACATGAAGACAATTTTCAGATACAGAAATTAAAGTCATTATACTCATATTTTAAATATGATGCTCTAAATCACTATTGATTAGAGAAATGCATATTAAAACTACTCTTGAGATACCATCTCACACCTATCAGATTGGCTAAAATGACACTAAAAGATGATAAATGTTGGAGGGGATATGGGGAAACTGGGACATTCATGCATTGTATACTGATCCAGCCATTCTGAAGAGCAATTTATAACTATGCTCAAAGGTCTATAAAACTGTGCATACCCTTTGGTCCAACAGTGTCAGTACTGGGGTTATATTCCAAAGAGATCATAAAAGAGGGAAAAGGACCCATGTGTGCAAAAATGTTTGTAATTCTTTTTGTAGTGGGAAAGAATTTGAAACTGAATGGATGCCCATCAACCAGGGAATAGGTAAGTTATTGTCCTATAAGAAATTTTAAGTAGGCTAATTTCAGAAAAGTCTGGACAGACTTATATGAACTGATGCAGAGTGAAGTGAGCAGAACTAGGAGATCATTGTATACAGTAATACCATATGATGATCAACTATGATAGTCTTAGCTTCTCTCAGCAATATAATGATCCAAGACAATTTCAATAGACTTGGGATGGAAAATATCATCCACATTCAGACAAAGAACTATAAAGACTGAATGAAGATCAAAGTATACTGTTTTCATCCTTTTTTTGATTTGCTTTTTCTTTCTTGTGGTTTTTCCTGACTTTTTTTCCACATCATGAGAAATATGGAAATATTTTAAATGATTACACATGTATTATCTATATTAGATCATTTGCTGTCTTGGGGAGGTAAGGAATGGAGGAAAAAAATTGGAACTCAAAATCTTACAAAAATGAAGACTGAAAACTAGATTTACATGTAATTT
>NC_045430.1:39243392-39265360 GCF_902635505.1 Sarcophilus harrisii
GGTTAAAAATTAATGGGAAAAAGAATGGCAAGGAAGATATTCATAAATTAAAAGTAAAGGGTTATTTTAGGCCAAAGCCTTTTAAAGATTTTTATTTAACAATCAAATTTGAACAAGCCGGGGGAAAATTTTCAAATTAACAAGAAATATGTTTATGATTCCTATAGCTGGCAACTTTTAACTTTTTGAAGATTCTTTTACTAATCTTTTTAAAGGCTTTTTAAAAGGTGTTTTGGACCAATTCAAGGAAAGGAAATTACCCTTTGTTCCTAAAATAATATTTAATTCTTGGGTATAAGAAAAAAGGAAAGAAAAATTAATTTAAAATTTTGGGAATTGTTTTAAGTGCAGGATTCTTTGGCCATATAAACGCCCCTTAATCCTAAGAATTTAATAAAAAATAATAAATTTTGTAAAAATTTTTTAAATTGAATAAAATAACCAATTGGGAATATTCTATTGGCCAAATTAACTTTTACCATATTATTCCTTTAAAAATTTTCCTTTTAAAAGAAAAAATATATTAAATTAAATTTGTTATAAATGGGAAAAAAGATAATAAAAGGGATTTAATTTGAATTTTGTTTAAAACTAAATTAGCTAAATTTCAAAAAGTTCAAATTGTTTTTAATTTAAATTTACTAAGCCATTTAAACCCATTGTTTGTTCCTTAGAAATTTAACAAAATCCATTCACTACCGGGAACCAATTTCTTCCCCAAATTTATCAAACTTGAATTCCTTTAATTTCCAACATTTCCTGCCCGGGGTTTTATAAAAGGTTCAAAAGGAAAAAATTCAAACCTGCCCTTTTTCGGCAAAAAGGGTAGCAAATTTTTGACCTAATAAATTAGAAAAGGTGATGGGCCCAATTTCAATTTGGGGTTTTGGAATTAATTTTTTATTTGAACAATAGTTCAATTTAAAATAAATGGGAACAAGGGTTTTTAAAAGCCTTGAAAGGGTATTATTGAAACAGAAGGGCTGTGAAGAAGAAAGAAAAGGGAAACTTTTCACAGAACAAGAAAATTTTGAGATTCAACTGGGAATAATAAAGGTTCTTTTAACAATGAATATTCAAGTAATTCCAATAGGCCTTGTTAAGGAAAATTAAAAACCAGTAAAAAAGGTTGTTACACCTTTAATTAGAAAAGTTTAATTATTTTACCTTTTTTTAATTTAAAGAGATAAATTATAATTTCAAATTTCTTTTTCTTAAATTAAGTAAATTCATTCAAATTTATCGGCATTCCAATCCCTTCAATCCTACAGGTTTAAAAAAATTTAAAATTAAAAGTAATTTGTTAAGAAAATGGTAAAATTTAAAATTCAAAATAATTGTTACCAATTTTAATTTATTTTTGTATAACTTTTTAAACTTTTTTTCCACCGGTTTTTCACAAATTTATTTTGAAAAACACCACCCAGTAATTATTTTAAAATATAATAAAACTTGAAAGGGGTTTTATTTGTAGGAACCATAACCTTTAAACCCAAAAAAGATTCAAATTAGATTTGTGATTTTTCCTAAGCCAACATTCCCCCTAGAAATTGAATTTAGCAAACCCTTTTAAAAGTAACACAAATTAATTTTCAGAAAATATCTACTTTGAGAACAATTTTCGAAAACCATCCCCCAAAATTTTATTCAAACTCCGAATTCCTTTGGATCTAAGCCAGGCTCATAGAAAAGAAAGGTCATTATATAAAAGGAAAGGGTGCAATTGTTTTGCAAAATAATTTTGGTTTGGCAAGCCATTTTTAAAATTTTCTATTATAATTTAGAAAAATTATAAGATTGCCCATATTTGGGGAATGGGTTGAAAAATTTTGGTATAATAAATGGTGTAATAATTTTTAAATTAAAATAAAATAATAACAAGGTTAATTTTTTTTAGAAAGCCTTTAAAGTTTAATACAAAAATTTCTTGGAAAAGAAACCGGGAACTTTTTTAACAAAGGTAAACAAAAAAATTGGTGAGTCCAAACTGTGATTAGCTAAGGAAACCAAGAAAGGAATTCAAAAATCCAATCTTTGGGAAAATTGGCCCATCCCAAGAAAGGGAAATTTGGGACCCTAATGGAGAATAAAACAAAATTTTCACCCTTTTTTGGGAAATTTTAATTCCCTTTACAAATTTTCCTTTTATTTGAAATTTTTCTTGCCCAAAGAAGAATAAAAGGGAAAATATTTTCAAAAATTGGTATTGTTTAACCAAATTTTTAATTATTATAAAAAAGAAAAATTGGAATGAAATTTGGGAAAGGTGAAAAAAGGTATTTAAAAATGGAAAAATAAAAAATAAGGAAATTGGATTTTTAAAATCCTGAAATATTTAAGCAGTGTTTAATTAAAAGAAAGGAAATTTTTAAATAAGAAAAAGGATTCCTGGAAGAAGGCCTTTTAAAAGAAATTTCAAAAAGGTTTTGGGGAAAATTTTGTTTAACCGGTCAAGAAAAAATGTGGCCTCTTAATTTAAGTAGTTTCAAAAGTTAAATATTTTAACCTCCTTTGGGAAATTTAAAATTAAATTTAATTTTAACGTTTCTTTATAAAAGGTTCAGTCCCTCCTTAAACCTAATTAGAATTTAAAGGAAAGTAAAAATGTAAAATTTATTTAAATGAAAAAAACAAGGTAAATTTAAATTAACCCCACAATATATCAACAAAAATTTTTGAAAACACTATTAAAAAAAGAAAAAGAAAGGAGGAAAGGGATTTGTTTGAGGTTAAGTTTTGCTGGGGCCCGGGAAAATTAAATTTGTTTGGATTAAATTCCTGACTTTCAAATATTTGCAAATCCTTTAGAGAAGAAAAAAATTACTATTATGGAAATTTGGGACTTAAATGGAAATTTAAAACTCTGAAACCTTTTATTGCATTTTCTTCCTACCCAAATCATTAAGGAAAATATTTTGGCAAAATATTTCATTTTTTAAACAAACTAAAAATAATGAATCAAGGGAATTGAAAAATTACATGAAATTGGGAGTTTATTTTTATTAAAAAATATTAACATTATTTTAAAAACCTGAAGTTTAATGAAAGTTTCCTTTAAGCAAGGAAGGTTAAGGGAAATTTACAGTAACAAGAAAAAGGGGAATTCCCAATTGTATAAGTTAGGTTTTTTGAATAAAAGTATCCAAGGCAATTTTTTAAAGGAAAAAGTTTTGCCATTTCAAGAAAGGAACCGTTTAACCTTAATAATGCTATTAACACTTGATTAATTTGAAAAACAAATTATGTTATACCTTGAAGGGAAAAATCCCCTCCATAAGGCACAAAATTAGCAATTTTTTTGAAAATTTCTTCCATTAAAACAAAACCAAAAACTTTAATAAATAGGGAAACCCTTTCAAGAAGGAAAACACTTCTCAGGTTTACCTTGCAATTCTTTCAAATGAAAACCTTTAAGAGGGAATTTTGGGTGGGAAACCAAAGGACCGGCCCAAAAAACAACCAAAAATTCATACTACCAAACCCTAACAATAAAAGTTTCCAGATTTAGAAAATTATTTGATTTACCTGTTCAACCTAATTTTGAAAAAATCAATTTTAAAGAAATTATGGCGATCCTTTGGGAAATTAGCTGGATTTTTCCAATTAAGGTTCCAAGAAACCAATTTGGAAAAAAGTGGGCCAACAAGAAAAAATTTTGGAACCTTGTCATCCAAAATTATTTTCCCTTTGGGAAATTTAAAGGAAAATTTAATTTTGGAGTTTCTGTTTTGGAAGTCCAAGATACTTTGATAATTCCTTCCCAAGTATGGAAAGTAATAAATTTATTTTAATTTTAAATTCAAATTAAGGTTATTTTAAGAAATTAAGCCTTTTTTCCAGGAAAAAAAAATTTCTTAGAAAATTTACCCCTAATTTTTTTAAAATTTAAATTAAATTTTTGATTTTCCAAACCATAAAACTAAAGTAAAAAGTTTAAATTTCTTTTTTTTATAAGAATCCCTCCTTTAAGAACTGGATTTTGGTACCTCCAAGCTTGAGAGAGGTAACACAAATTATTCACGATATCTACCTGAGAGCAATTTGGGACTATGCCCCAAAATTATCAAACTCTGAATTCCCTTTTATCCAGCAGTGTCTCTGCTGGGGTCTGTAGCCCAAAGAGGTCATAAAGGAGGGAAAAGTATCTTCGTAAAAGTTGGAGCGTTTTTGTAATTTTTTATAAAACTAGAAATTTAATAGATGCCCATCATTTGGGGAATGAGTGAATAAACTATGGTATATGAATACAATGGGAGTATCATTCTATAAATAAATAGTGAACAAGGTTGATTTTAGCAAAGCCTGGAAAGATATATATGAACAGATGCTGTGTGAAGCAAGAAGAACCAAGGGGAAATTTTACACAGTAACAAGAAAATTATGTGATGATCAACTGGGATAGACTAGGCTCTTTTTAACAATGAATGATTCAAGATAATGCCAATAGGCTTGTGAGGAAAAGTAATAGACCAGTCAAAAAAGGAAACTGTGGACACCTAATGTAGATCAAAGTATAATATTTTCACCTCTTGGGTGTAATTTGAAAGAGATAAATTATAATTCTCTGGATCTGTTTCAAGTGATTGAGTGATGTCATCAAGAGTATCAGCATCCAACTCTCCTTCATCCCAGAAACAAAAATAATAATTTATGTAAAATTATTGTAAATAAAATAAAAAATGGCTAATTATTTTATAGCAATTTGCTTTTTGCACCAGGTATATTCACAAAAATTTCTTGAGAAAAGCACTACACATAATTATTTTACAAATGAGTAAACAGACTATAAGAGGGATTAGGTGATTTGTCCAGAACCATAGAGTTAGCTAAGAGCCCAAGAACAGAATTCAAATTCAGATCTTTGTGATTATTCACTAAGCCACATCCCTACCTAGAAGCTGATTTAGCACCCTTTTGAGAAGTAACACAAATTATTCACGATATCTACCTGAGAGCAATTTGGGACTATGCCCAAAATTATCAAACTCTGAATTCCCTTTTATCCAGCAGTGTCTCTGTTGGGGTCTGTAGCCCAAAGAGGTCATAAAGGAGGGAAAAGTATATGCCTGTGCAAAATATTTGGTAGCAGCCATTTTTGTAATTTTCTATATACTAGAAATTGAGTAGATGCCCATCATTTGGGGAATGAGTGAATAAATTATGGTATATGAATACAATGGTGTATCATTCTATCAATAAATAGTGAACAGGTTGATTTTAGCAAAGCCTGGAAAGATTTATATAAACAGATGCTATGTGAAGCAAGAAGAACCAAGGGGAACTTTTAAACAGTAACAAGAAAATTATGTGATGTTCAACTGTGATAGACTAGGCTCTTTTTAACAATGAAGTGATTCAAGACAATGCCAATAGGCTTGTGAGGAAAAGTGATGGACCAGTCAAGAAAGGAAACTGTGGACACCTAATGTAGATCAAAGCATAATATTTTCACCTCTTTTTGGTTGATTTTTTATTATTCTCATATTGTTCCTTTTTGATTTGATTTTTCTTGCTTAACATGAAGAATATGGAAATATATTTACAAGGATTGGCTATGTTTAACTCATATTGGATTACTTGATGTATAAGGGAAGAGGACAGAGAAAAATGTGGAATGTAAGATTTTGCAAAGGTGAAAAAGGTATTTAAATGAAAAATAAGAACAATAAGAAACTGGATTTCTCCCAACTTAGAACTAATGGAGCAGTGTAATCTACCACTTAAAGAAAGTATTTTTCAAATGAGAAAAAATAGATCCTGGAGAGGACTTACAAGAAGAAATTTCAAAAAAGGTTTGGGAAATTTTTCAGTTTTCTCCATTTCCTGGTCTACTGAATCTTCTAATGTGCCTCTTTCCATTTGAAGCCTACAAAAAGTGAATATATTGTCAACAATACAAAACTTTGAAGAACTTTTTAGAATTAATTTAATTTAACAGTTTCTTATAAGGTTCAGTGCCTCACTTGCAAAGCCTGGAAGTTAGATTTAAAGAGAAAAGTAAAAAATGGCTCCTAAGGTATTTCTATTTATTCCAATGAAAACAACATGCACAGGTAAATAAATGAACACACAATACTGGGAGTCAACATAAAGTAATTGAACTAATGAGTTAAAAAAAAGAACACACAGAAAGGCTTATGGAATAGGCAGCGCTTTGTTTGGAGGGGTCAGCTTTTGACTGGGTGAGATAGGGATTGCAAGAGGTGGAGGTAAATTCTGTACTTTGGAATATGCAAAGTCCTAGAGATGAAAAACAGATACTATATGGAATCTGGGACACAAATAAGAGGAAAACTTCTTAGAAAGCCTTCTAAGAAACTTATATTGGCATATAATTACTCCTATCTCCTATCATTCAAGGACATCATTTAGACAAGTATATCATTTTTTTAAGACACTCTCAAACATACATGATCATGATCTGAAATTACAGTGATTGGGAGTTGTGATTTCCTTAGTGTAGGAAAATATTATCCACCTATTCACACCTGCAAGCTTATGTCTTCCAAAGTTTCCTACCAGCACAGGGAGGTTCAGAATGTGATTCACAGTCACAGACTCAAGGTGTGAACTCTCCTCACTTGACTCTATTCCGTTACGATTGTTTCTAGAGATCAAAAAGTCATCCAATTGGCTATTTTTTTAAAAGAAAATCTGTGTTTTGTTCATTCCTCAGAAAGACGTTAACTTATATATGCTACACTAGCACTTGGATATGAAAAAAAAGCACATTATGTTATACTTGAGGGAAAAATCCTCATAAGGCACAATTAGTCAGGATGTTTTTTTGAAGGGACATTTTCTTGGGGGCCATGTAATAAGCCAAAAACTTTTGACTGAAATAGGGAACTCTTCATGAGGAAACACTTTCTAGCAGTGTGTACCTGTGACAATTCTTCAATGTATACTTTTAGAGAATTTTGTGGGAAACAAAGTGACTGGCCCATGATACACAACAAATAATAAGTCATATCTACAAACCTAACAAAAGTTTCCATGATTTAGAAGCATATTGTCGATGCATTAGCACTGCTTCAAGCCTAGATCTTGAGGAGAAAAATCTTAATTTTCTAGCAGTAAATTATGCTGTTTATCCTTTGAAATTATGCTGATGATTTCCATTATGGTCAAAGTGCACCACTAGAAAAAAGTGCCAACATGAACACCAATTATTTTGGAACGTGTCATCCAATCTATTTCCCTGAAACTCTCAGGACCAAACTGTCAGTCACTTTATAGGAGATAAATTCTGTTTGAAGTCCAAGATACTTTTGATATTTACATTCCCAGTACTGAGTATAATTTATTTACTTCTTCATCTCAAATTAAGTTCCATTTAAGAAGATGATGCCTTTTTTCCATTGGAAAAAGAAGATTTGCATTATGTTCTATTACAAATACATTTTGTTAATTTATTATTTTGATATGCTCTACAACTGGTCATAACACTAAATTGTAAAAATGCTTTAATTCTTACTTTTGTATAGAATCTCCCCTCTCTTTAAGACACTGGAGTTTCTGGTCATCCTCTTCTTGAGATTTCTGTAGAGAAATGAGTAGTAACACAAATTATTCACGATATCTACCTGAGAGCAATTTGGGACTATGCCCCAAAATTATCAAACTCTGAATTCCCTTTTATTCAGCAGTGTCTCTGCTGGGGTCTGTAGCCCAAAGAGGTCATAAAGGAGGGAAAAATATCAACTTGTGCAAAATAGTTGGTAGCAGCCGTTTTTGTAATTTTTTATAAACTAGAAATTTAATAGATGCCCATCATTTGGGGAATGGGGGAATAAATTATGGTATATGAATACAATGGAGTGTCAGTCTCTAAATAAATACTGAACAGTTTGATTTTAGAAAAGCCTGGAAAGATTTATATGAACAGATGCTGTGTGAAGCAAGAAGAACTAAGGGGAAATTGTACAGAGTAACAAGAAAATTATGTGATGAGGAACTGGGATAGACTAGGCTCTTTTTAACAATGAAGTGATTCAAGACAATGCCAATAGGCTTGTGAGAAAAAGTGATAGACCAGTCAAAAAAGGAAACTGTGGACACCTAATATAGATCAAAGCATAATATTTTCACCTCTTGGGTATAATTTGAGGGAGATAAATAATAATTCTCTGGATCTGTTTCATGTGATTGAGTGACGTCATCAAGAGTATCAGCATTCAATTCTCCTTCATCCTATAGAATACATAAAGGTAAAGTAATAAGTTTATGTAAAATTATTGTAAAATGAAAATAATAACAATGGCTAATATTTCTATAGCACATTAAGCTTTTTGCACCAGGTATATTCACAAAAATTTCTTGAGAAAAGCACTACCCCTAATTATTTTACAAATGAGTGAAAAGACTGAAAGAGGGATTAGGTGATTTGTCCAGAACCATAGAGTTAGCTAAGAGCCCAAGAACAGATTCAAATTCAGATCTTTGTGATTATTCACTAAGCCACATCCCTACCTAGAAGCTGATTTAGCACCCTTATGAGAAGTAACACAAATTATTCACGATATCTACCTGAGAGCAATTTGGGACTATGCCCCAAAATTATCAAACTCTGAATTCCCTTTTATCCAGCAGTGTCTCTGCTGGGGTCTGTAGCCCAAAGAGGTCATAAAGGAGGGAAAAGTATCTGCTTGTGCAAAATAGTTGGTAGCAGCCCTTTTTGTAATTTTCTATAAACTAGAAATTGAGTAGATGCCCATCATTTGGGGAATGGGTGAATAAATTATGGTATATGAATACAATGGAGTATCATTCTATAAATAAATAGTGAACAGGTTGATTTTAGCAAAGCCTGGAAAGATTTATATGAACAGATGCTGTGTGAAGCAAGAAGAACCAAGGGGAAAATATTGGATTACTTGATGTATAGGGGGAGAGGAGAGAGAAAAATGTGGAATGTAAGATTATGCAAAGGTGAAAAAGCTTTTTAAATGAAAAATTAAATAGAATATAGAGTGGCAGAAGGTGAATCTACCTCTTTTTGTGGTGGTATTTTTTCTTTCTCCAAAGTCGGGGATTTTGCTTGTATTATTTCAAATTGAATTTTAATTCTTTGTGTACATTGTTTTAATGAGGAATCTATGTCCATTTTTCATTTTTCCCATAAGGAAGGGAGGGTCTCCAACGGTTTAACTCATCTGTAGAGTTACTGACGCTGTGATGACTATTTTCAAACAAGATTGTTTTACGTTTTGTTTTCTCCTTACATTTTCTTGGAGGTATAAGTTCAGGCTTTTTTAAAATAATACATTCAATTTCTGGCCTATTATCATTCTTGTTGGTAGGGCCTTTTTTGTGAGCACACATTGGTAGGAAACACAGGAACATTTTTGTGGAAAGGCCGATCTTGTTCCGTTTGCCCAGCAAATGATTTAAGGATTCTTACCCTGACAGGGCATTTATGTTTCTCCTTTTCCACAGAATCCCTTAATTTTTTTGCCCAAAGTAAGGTTTCTGTATTTTTTTTGATTCTTTTCAATCTTATTGTCTTTTGTCGGAGTAGCAACATTACCCTTTTCATAGATTTCACCACAAACTTCCTTTTCCTCCTCAATCCATGTTTTTTTACAAGTTTTTTTCCATTTAGTTTCTGGACTTGAATGTATGTCATCACCAGGAGATTTGCTACTGGATTCTAGTACTTCAGGCGTTCTTTTCTTGTTCAAAAATGGAGCAGAAAGAGACTTAACTTGTTCCTTAGGTGCCATTTGTTCTGGTATGCTGGTTGTTTCTAAAGTAACTTTATCCTTGGGTAATGAAACAGGACAAAGAACAATTAAACATAAATAAATGATCGTTAATCTTTTAAGCTTGGGGTAGTACTTAGACCCAAATCAAATTTCAAAAATATTTAAATTTCCCCTAAAAATGAAATTGGAAAGTAAATTTTATCCAAGATAATATATCCAAGGTATTAGGTAAATTATTATGCTTGTGCCATACTATAATTCCTATCAAACAAAGGAAATTTCCCATTCCATATCTTAATTTTTTTCCTGTTTTCCAAAAAACAGATATTTTATTTTTAATTGGTAATTTTACATGGTCAAAATTATAATACAGATATGTTACAAATAAAAAAACACATAAAATATAAAGTTGGGATGGGACAAAAAAATAAACTCATTACTCTTTTTAACTAATAAGATTCTTTACTACATTTATATATTTCTCTAGTGCTCACTTTAAAATTTCTTTAAATTAAAGGTCAAAATAAGTGTAAAAATAACAACTCTAACTATGACATAATTTTGAGGGAAACCAGAATGTGATTTAAAACAACTCTATTTTCAGAAAAATAGACCTTCATAAACTGTCCCCTTCTGAGTTTTTCCATCCAAAATCTCTACACAAATCAAGAGTAGGAATGGGTAAAGAAGGGAAAAAAAATGATTTTGTTATAATTCAGAAAAAGAAATGAGAAATGGTTAAAATATAACTTAAGAAATCAACAGAATAATTAAAATTAAAAGAGAAGGATGACTTTAAAATAGTTATGGAAGACCTGATTCCCTGATCCAGTACAATTCTTCAAATGTTCAGATGAATTGGGATTTACCATAATTACATGGAACAAAAACGATAATGAGTGCAACACAGGTGTTTTGGAATAAATTATTTTTTGAAAAATGTTTACATGACAGAATCACATATCATTTAAAAATGACCATAATTATCTTGTTGTTTTTGTTGCCTTTCAGTTATCTCTGATTTTTATCCTTTTACCAAAGACACTTGGAATATTTTGCATTTTGTCCTCCAGCTCACTTTACTCATAAGGAAACTAGGAAAAAGGTTTAATTTGACCAGGCTTTATAATTAATACTTATTTGAAACTAATTTGGAACTCATGAAGATGAATCTTCAACTCGGTCTTGAAATTCATCCACCATGCCACTTAGCTGTTTATATCAAAATTAATTACTTTAAATTATCATAATTTAAATGAGATGGTAAACTTATTTGGGTTTGATTTTCACTATATTCTAAATATGCAGATCTATCAAGAAAATGAATGCATTATATGTGGACAGGAATCTCATCCAAAACCCTAACAAGTTGTTGGTGAGCTCCAACTATGGACATTCATTTTAGGGTCCATATTGCCATCTAAAGCAGTTATGTACTTTATTGTTTATTCATGATTGAGAGTCTGTTATTTTCTTTAATGAACAAGAGGGGAAAGAATGTTTTAAAAGTAAGGGTCAATTCAATTCACTGACTTGTTGATGAGTGTGGTACTGTGGTTATTCAGATTATAGTTCTATGATCAATTAATGAGGATAAGTTATATGGTATATAATTTTTTTTTTTATTTTTAAGAAATCACATTGGAATGGTCATTTCAAATCTTGTTTCTAGGGCAGAAATATAACAGTTCAAAAAAAATGATTGAAATGTGTCAGCCAGAAAGATAGGACTGAAGGCCTAGGGTTGAGAACCAAATCTAGTTGTAGAAAGATGCTGGGAAGGTGAGGCGGGACCTGGATTTGTTTTTCGCCTTCTTGCCCCTTTGATTGTCGGGGCCAACTAAGGAACATGATAAAAGATTCAAGATCAGATTCTATCTTTAAGAAAGCATCAGAAACATGGGTTTGTAGTTTTCTCATTTCTGTTGAGGAAGACATTACTGGGGAGACTAGGAAATGAGGCAACCTGAGATCATCCCCAATGAGCTCAAGCTATGTGATTAGGGTTAGCACCCCAAGTCCTTGCAGGTAATTTGCACCTTAAACTGAAGAATCTGGTCTGAAATCTTTGAGTCATAACAGTTTACCAGGGACTGCCATGGGTGAATAGACAGGATTGATTCTTTGGGACTAAGATAAGCTACAATAACTTTGATAATCAATACTAAGATATGATTATTAGAGAATTTTAATGCCATGCATTAACATTTTTGTACAATGATAGAATTTAGTACATTTTTCTAAAGTGACATATATTTCTAGATATTGACATTTTGATTCTTTCCTTGCCATCAGTGATGATAAATTTTAGCTTGTGTATAAGAAAGAAATCATGACTAATATGCTCTTTCACATGCATCCAGATCTATGGGAATTCTGTTATCCCAATTATTTTGCTGAATAAGGCAAAAACAATGAAACAATCAATAATCAAATAGTTTAAATTAACTTCTTTATCATTTAAGAAATGTACAAAAACACACTCTTCTGGGACTGTTCCTTTATTATAGCATAGCTAGGATTGGAGTTTTGGTGTTGGTCCCTATAACTCCAAAGAGCATTCCAAAGAAAAACTTTTCAAATAAAGACAAAACTGCATTTAAAATTACACTAAGTAATGAAAATATGCTTCCAGAAATATTAGCATGCAAGGCACTTTTACTCAAATAAAATATCAAAACTTTCGACATCCCTTTTCCATACCTGTTTCTGGTCATTTTTACTGAAACCTTCCTGTTCTCCATCGTCTAGTCCTTTAAGTTTCAATTCTTGTTTCACATCTAAAGTAATATTTAATTGAAAATTTATTTTATTTAGAAGGACTTTCCTTCTATGAATGAAATCTTCCCACCCCCTCCTCATTAACAGTAAGGGCAGTTATGACAGATATAATTTTATCTATTTTAATCTATATTGAGATAAGACATTAAATTTAAGAACTTTATCTTACTAATTATGCATTTATCTGATTATTTTGCCATTTCAATCTACTGCTGGATTTTAAGTTTCTTAAGAGATGCTATTTCCGGGAACCAAAGCATAGGAAGTTGAAAAGATCGATTTATCTATTTACTCTAGCTGAAACCATTGCCATTGAAGTATAAATTGGGAGAAACTGATTGTACATGAACAATTTATAATTGGGCTAAGTAAACAACAAATTGGACTTGGACTTTCCAATAACCAAAGAATGTGGAGGCAGGGGATTACTAGCCTTAACTGAGTTTAGTTAAGAATTTAACTGAGTAAGAGGAGAGAAGAACAAATGGGAGTTGGTGAGGTGAGGAAAACAATGAGATAGGTAAGAGAGTGGACAGCATCATGGGGATGAGGACAACATGACCTACTGGAAATTGGGAATGAGGGGTTAGCAAGAACTCCTTGCTTCTCATTTAGGAACAAAATGTTCATTGTTTGAGTCCATCTGCAAGGTTAGAAACTAGACTTCTTTGGATAACAAGCTAGGTATTCTTGAAGGATTTTTGGTGGTGTGAAAATCCTGGACCCCATGCATCCTTAAAAAGATATTTTTTTTTTATGTTTTTACAAAAGAACAGAAATATAATTAACAAGAGAACTGGATTTCTAAATTTAACTCTGACTTAGGAAGAGAGAGGACAAAATTAATTTAAAAAGACAGGAATCAATCTGATTATTTCAAAAAACAGAGAGAAAGGAATGTAAAATCTTAATAGGGAAACCCTTGGCCGGACTGACCTAAAGGAATAGGAAAATAAAGTAAGGAGATCTGATTCCTTCGGAATTTTTAAGATAATTTGATTAAGACAAGGAAACATGTAAAAACCATCATAATATTCCAACAGTTAATATGAAATTCACTTTAAAAATTCAATTATCCAAGCTAATTAGGAATATGAGAAAAGAGGAATAGTGTTGTGAAACAATTAAAAGAACTTTTAAAGAATTGTATGTGTGGTTGAAACAAAATCTATATAAATGTTTAAACCAGAATATGACACAATTATTTAATGTATGGATTTTCTAAGATAGGACTTAACATTCCTTGGTATGCCATTGCATCCCATTCAAATCAATGTCGGGAACAAACTTGGGAAGCATCACCAACCAGGTAATTGAAATTTGGGGAAAACGTTGATTCATTTTACTTTGAGGAAATTAGCTTATAAAAAATCAAAAATAACAGAAAAAAAGGAAAATCATTCCTAGGTAGATTTTATATGCGAATATAAAAACCTAAAGATCTTAGGATTTGAAGCAATAAAAACAAAGAAGAAAAAGAAGAAGAAGTAGGAAATTACAGCTAATTACACAGAAGACAATGTTACACTGATTAGAGCAGGAAAATCAAAACACCTGTTAAAAGACACATCCTATATTTTATTGAGAGCATGAACCACAGGGCAATGAATTTTGTTATCACATGACTTTACCATTTATTTTGTTTACCTCTACTAATAAAGTTTGGAATGTAACTATATGAGCAAATAACCTGCTCAGAAAAAAAATTCAAAACGTTAAATAACCCTACCTTTCTTTCCTTCTTTCTGATTCTCTTTTCCTAGAGGTGGTTCACACTGCTTCTGAGGGACTGATTTTTCTATTTGAACTCCAACTTTCGAGCCAGTGTCAGGCCCACTTCCAGCTTCAGCTGCAGATGCTTCATTTTCTTTTATTGCAATCTTTCCAAATTCTGTGGGTGCTAACTGATCTTTACTTTGCAGTGACTTGCAAGAATAATTCTTTTGAAATGTCAAATCATTGGAATTTCTGGGACTCTCATTTTTCTGAGACGTACTTGGAGAATCCCTTTCGAAGCATCTGAAAAGTAATATTTGAGTTAAATAGTAATCGTTTTATCCACCTGAGATATTAAATTTGTTCTTAGGATGTCACTCAAATCACCACCAATACTTATGATTTTATTTTGTTTATTTCTGCCATTTTATCTTTCAGATGACATGACAAAAAAACCCACCAGTCTTCAGTCTATCCTCCTTTTCCAGCACAATCAGCTCTAACTCTCTTTCCAATTCTATTTCCATGTATGGTTCCACGGAAGATGTTAGTAAGAACTATAGTTGGGGAAAATTTGGGGGGGAACACCAAATAAACTTTAAAATATATATGTATATATATATATATATATGACGTCAAATTATTTAGGATTTGGAAATATACTTCAACTTATATTCACTGGGTTACCTAGGTATGACATGTTGGTTTAGTGATTCACAGGATCACAAAGCTGATATACATCAGAGTTGAAATTTGAAATCATGGCTTTTTAGCTTTGAGGTCAGTCCATCTATTATGCTGAAATATTTTCTATAGAAAATGCTTACAAATTGCATCCCTTCAGTGAATATTTTTAAAAGAGATCCATTTCTTCAAAATCTTTTTTTTTTCAAAGATGAATTACTTTGAATATGACTTTTTTCAGAATAATCTAATTTTTAAAGATTAATTTTAAATTTCATTCTTATTGCAAATTTAGCAAACAAAAATGACACCATAAGTTTAAATTCTTTTAAATATGATGATTAATTTTATATTATATAAAAATCAAATAAAGGACAATGATATATGAAAAGATAATCATAACAATATGCACTCAGTATTTAATTTTAAAATTTTTTCCATCTTTTGTTGGCTTTCTATGATATCCTACTTCTTCATTTCAGGAGGAATCACACTTATGAAATCTCCCTTCCACAACCATTAATTCACTTTTCAAACTCGCCCCTCAATTTTTTTAGAGCACTTTTGTCAAGTTCTCTTGCCTCTTTACCCTGATCCGCAACATACTTATCTGTTTTTATGTTTTATCCCTTCACAGACAGCAAATTCCTTGAAGCTAATTTATTTTTTTTTAACTTTTACCTCCTAGAGTCAAGCAGGAGACAAAGTGGTTTGATATGAAAATAAAGTAGGTTCAGTAATACCTTGAATTGAGAGGACACATGCAGCACTGGATTCATGTGCCTTCATGCAATAAAGAAAAAGGCCAGGAAGTATAAAAATCCAATATGAAATAAGGTGGTCAATTAAAATTAAATTTAAAAAATTAAATTGAATTAAATTTAAATTTAAAATTAATTAAATTTTAATCTGAATTAAATTTTAAAAAAAAAAAAAACATTAAATTAAAATTTTAAAAACCTGAAGACTATAGGATGGATCCTGCATTAGGTGTGATTTTTGAAAAATACACTTATTCTCATACTTGTAAAAAAGGGTAAAAAGGAAAACCCATGCAGTAAATCAAATTCTTCCATGAAAGGGGAAAAATGGGGAAAAGGGAAGAGGAGATGAAATGAAATTTTAATTTCTTTCTTTTTCTTAAATTATAAATTGAAAGCTTAAACTTTTCGTTTTCAACCCTTTTCCTACTTCTTGGTTTGGAAAAACCTTTCATTTGAAGAGTGGGTTGAATAGGTAGAAAGAAGATTGAAAATAAGAAAATAGTTAATAGAAAGTTTCAGTTCAATTCAATAATAATTTAAAAGATCAAATTACCTTCCCATTAGAATTTTCCCTCGGACCTGAAAAAAGAATAAAAGTTTTATTATAACATAAATAAATAGATAATTCAATCACAATTTCATGCAAAATGAATAGGTTTGTTTGTTCTCATTACAGGCCCTAAAGAATGAATGTTTTAGGATATAATTATTAGTAGAGACCTTTGCTTGACTGAAAGTAGAATCAATTATTTAATACTTGAAATAAAAAAAATATATTATTGTCTGTCCCAACATGCAGTTTACATTTAACAGATCAGATTCCAGGGAACTCATATATATATATATATATATATATTATGTGTGTGTGTGTGTGTGTCCATAAGACAATATAGAAACATTCATCTTGGGCATAAAAGAAATAATTAAAAAAAAAAAGAAAGAAAGAAAGGATATAACTTCCAGGAGTTAATTAAAAGTTAATGCTATTAAAGGATATCTTCCAAATAATGAGCATGATAATTGAAAAGTGCTCATAGGATGGATGATTTTAATTAAATATATAACTTAAACAGGAATATGTTATCTATAAAGAAAAAAGAATTAAAACAATATAAACCATATTATCACAGAACTAAAGGGCTAGAGACCAATATTCTGAATACATCCACTTAGAAGTATAAATGCAGAATTAATAGTTGATGATATATTTTAATTTCCCTCCATCTCCACATTATCTACTGACATAATTATACATCTGGTATCAGTCACTTTATCCATTTAAAAATGTTTAGATGCAGTAATACCAGAAAGAACGTCGATAAAGGATATCGAGGGAATGATGTACAAAACCTTTCAATTTTGTAAGTAATTTTAAAAAAGCATCATTGTTCTAAATCTCTAAATGTTAAGATAAATGTTACTACCATAAAATTCCCTTCAACAAATATAATTTATCATTTATGGAAAGTCAGGCTATTTACAGAGAAACTGTTGATTAATATCAGAAAATACAATGTAAAAGATTGAACATTGTTTATTTTATAAAATAAAATTAGTTTATCATTCAACAATCCAAAAAAATCTCAACAAATTTTGTACAAAAGAAGTTATAAAGTTAGTCTCAGTATGTGTCCGTCTTCTTAAGTACTAAGAAATTGAAGGAAGGGTCGAATTTTGAAATTGAAAACAAATACTTCCTTAACAGCATCAAACAAATACACATTAGTAATATAAACATTTTACGTAATGTGCATGTTGATATTTTTATTCACTCAACTAGGCTAAAAAAAGTCATTAATTATCCTTTTTCTAGATAGAAGATAGGCAAGCTGTTTAATAGGTTTCTGATCTTAGTGTTTTTTCCCTTTCATTTATGTGCACAGCATTTCCTGATTGGAGAAGAAAATGATTCAATGGCTATGGACAGATGGAGCACATGTGAATGTTTAATTTCCAGGAAAGAGGGATAGCCCATATGCTGCTAGAAGTGACCCATATTTGTTTTTATGTGTATATTCTGTGTGGACATCATTGAAAGTGATTTTTTTTTGTACCTCAGACATGAACAAAGTAGACAGTATAATTCAGACAACTTGGATAGGCAAAGTCACCCTCAGTCTCTCAGTTTCCAGAAAATCTAGGCCAATGAACTCATGGGAATATTTATGTGTAATTCTTTTTGTCATTATTTTACATTTGATCTGTATTTCATTTTATGAAAAATTCAGAAAAACAAATGGGTATTATTTCTAAGTTGAATAAACCTTGGGATGGGTTGCAGTGTCATATACATGAGTAGGTACTCTGTGACATGAGTTGATCATGTTTATAATGGATACTCCTTTCAAAGAAACTAACAGATTGAGATTAGGAAATAATTGTCAGGAAGAATGGGAAATTCCAGAAAAGCTTTATGGAGTATATACTTGAGAATCTTTCTGAAGAAAAAGAGAGATTACACCAGATGGCCTGAAAGGACACAGAGCAGGGCAATATACAGAAAAATGACCAAAATACTTTGGTTGGAAAAAAGAGAAAAGACAAGCAGTGTGAAGTAAGTCTGCAAAGGTGAGTTAGAGTCCTCCTGTCCAGGGTCTTAGGAATCCCCATTTCTGCCTCTGCTAAGTGATTATTGGCAAGTGGTTCCCCTTTCCCCTTTCCCAATTATTGGCAAAAACTTTATTTTTCAGTTTGTATTTCATCCTATGGTCACCTCATTTAAACATCATTAAATTATGTCTCTGTGTTGGAATGCTTACAAAGTGTTAACTCATTAGATTTGATAGAGACAATAATTATCTAATTTAGCTTGGTTCAGTATGACTGATCTGATATTGCGAGGAGATGTTACAGGCCAGAACTTGAAACAAGGTACTAGGTAGAATTGAGGAGACAATGTTTAAGTCTAGTTTAGCATTGATTTAATCATACAACAAATAATGGTTTCCCAGTGATATAAGGATTGGTGTGTACTCAGTGAACAGCACATAAGCAAGAAGCTCTCAGGGCCAAAGAGCACTCTGGGAGGTACAGAAGCCCACAAGCCCAGGCGGAGTCAGATTCATTCCATTTTCCACCTTTGTACTGGCAGGAGGCTGAAGAAAGCAGAGGCAAAGGACAAGCTGCAAGAGCTCTTGGAACCAAGCAGAGAGATAGGCCTCTAAGAAAGCTACCCAGGCCCAAGGAAGGAGAAAATTTGGATTTTATCGGCTGGCTGCATTTGAAGTGATTAGTGAGCTGAACCAAAACTAAGTTTGCCTCCAGAAAACCTCCCCAAGAAACCTGCTCCCAGAGAGAACGATCATATTTTAGACAAGAAGGGAACACCATATCTCTGGATTCTAAGTGGCCACAAAGTTGGCCAACAAAGAACTCTGGATACATCTGGAGCTCCTCATACTCTGTGTGAAAGGAAGGGACCCTTTGGTTGCTTTTTCTCCCTGGTTCCAAGGCAGCCATCTTCCACTATCTGTTCCTCACTCCTCTTGCCTGCTCTTTTTTCACCCTTTGTCACTTTGGTCACCATTTCCTCTCATCAGCCTGCACTACAGAGGTCTGAACGGAAACACAACAATCAAGCCTTTAATCAGTAGCTCTTCAAGGTTTTTAACAATGACGTTTTATAACCCATTTTCTTCAGTTTACGTTTTATCCAATCAGACACAGGGTGTACATAAAAGAAAGTTTTCAGGATCTGGAGATCAGAGAGATCAAAAAAGTCTGAGAGGCAGGCCAGGAATAAAGAAGGTCCTAGTGAGAGTTCTACATGTGACCCACATTGGTGTTCTGACTGTACAAAACTTTCTGTGCTCTAGACAATTCTCTGAGACAGTTTCAATGAAAATAAAAATCTAATCTCTATCATCAAAAAGAAGTATGTATCATAGAAGTAGTTAACTATCTATATAACTAAGCAAGTAAATGGAAAAGTAGCTCATTGAGTTTGCTAAAACCAAATGCCATGCAAAAGGTGGATGGTAATTGACAGAGCTTATTCCTAGAGCCAATCATTCACTCCACATCCACAAATTACTATTTCTCCTCCTCCCCCCCCTCTGCCCATTAAACTTTTCTCTCTTTCCATTGCTATTTCTTCTTATTTTTTTCCTGTTCAGACAAGTCTTCTGTGATACTCCTTATGGATCCTGTGAATAGCCCTAGGACTTCATGAAATTTCTTCTCTTCTATGTGTTTGATCATACAGACTCTATTCCAGTTCCCAAGGCCTATCCCTTATTTCTCCAGCTCTCAAATACCATCTTTTCTTTTCCTATTTTAACACAGATCTCACTATCTACATATTATAATCTTACCTTCATGTTGTCCCAATGGAATACTGCCTTTTCGATTTTTCCATGCACGTATAAGTCTTCTCACTATTTCCAGAATACTTGCAGCGGCATACTGATCAGTGAAAACAACAATATAGTTAGCAAGACCACTGATGAAAGCAATCCTGAAAGTTTTCTGCTGATAAATTGTGAAGAATTTCCACTTTGAGGGAAATTAGGTTTCTACAGGAAACAAAATGTTTTTATAACATTTTCTTCAAAAGAAGAACCTCTTGCTTACACATTCCAAGTTTACTCTTCGATCTTTTTTTCTTTAGAGAGAGACAACTCTGGCAAACAGAGTGCTGAAGCCTGGGATATACTTTTTTCATACAGAAAAGGATAAACTTGTAAGTAATGATAAAATTCTAACTCAGGATATTATCCTTATGATTGTCATGATTCTATTTCATAATATATTACAAATCATTTTTTCAAAGAGCTTTCTTAAAATATGTTTCAAATGATTATTATACTGCATAAGAAATGACAGTGATTCTCCACACTATCTTTCCTTCAGAAAATAATTTATGTTCTTATGACAGGTCTTCTATTTTAGTTAAACATCAAAGTTTACATTACTTGCAAGCATCCTTACTTTCTTCTGCCTATCCTCTCTCCTGGAAGGTTTTCCTCCTTCCTTTCTGCCAATCAAAATATGACACCATTATTATTAAGCCCCAATTATTACCTCTTTCATTAACTCTTTCCTGATTAAACATAATGAATTTTGCCATTTCCCTTTTTTATTGGATGCAACAGGTGTATACCTGTTGCAAATAAAATAATTAGCTGTACACAGTATGCAACATCTGGAGTAAAATGTTTCATCAAAAGTCTCCTGAAACAAAAACTCTAACTATTTGTTATTGTGCCATAATTTCAAAATGATATGGCTTCCATAACAACAAAAGAAGGACAGCATCCTTACTGAGACATGACAGGCTTCTATCCTGTCTTGGTAAAAACACATCTGTATTATTATGTTTAGATAGGACAAGAGAAATGGGTATTTCAGAGGAATAAAAGAGACCTTAGAGGTCATCCATTATTCATAGCACAGGTAAAACTGCTAAGCAAGGAGGGATAACTTAATTACAAGGAAAACCATTCAAAGGATTCCAGGGTAATAGTCATCAAGTAATTAGGGGCTTAGAACGTAGGGAAAGAGCTGGATTTGTTCAGCTTGATCTTGATCTTGTAAGTTAGATCAATGGTACCCCTTCCTGAAAATTGTAGAAAGGTCAGTTACAATTCTTAATAAGAAAACAACCCCAACAATTAGAGCCATTCAAATAGAAAGCTGGCCACTTTACTTGGGTAGTAACTTTTCAGTCACAAAAACATTTGAACTACTTTTGGGAGATACTGCAGAGAAGATTTGTTATTTGGGATAAAGATAAATTAGATTAATTTTGATCATCAATGCTAAGATTTTATTATTATGGCCTGTTTTAATACCATATATTAACACTTCTACACACTGATATTTTTCTCAAATAACATACATTTCTAGACATTGAAATTTCAGATGATTATTTTGCCATTGGTCAATAAAGTTTAGACTGTGTGTAAGAAAGAAATCAGGACAAAGATGCTCTATTACATGAATCCAGATGCATGGTAATTATGTTATCACAATTATTTTGACTACTAAAGGGAAAATCATCATATAATTAAGTAGTTTAAGTTGGTTTCCTTATCATATTAGAAAGGTGCAAAAATGTCAGCATCAACCCTATCAATACTATCAAGGGACACCTCTTTAGTGGGTTGTTACCCAACAAAGGCTCAAGTTTTGCTGTTAGTCCTGCTAACTTCCAAGAAAATTTCACCTCCACAAATGAGACAAAAATACACTTCAAAGGGCACTGAGTTCCTAAAAACACATTCAAATGCACATAAAATATACATGTACTGAAATGAAAAATCAGAAATTTCAATATCAATTTTCTATACCTGTCCCAGATATCTTTTAGCAAAAC